>NW_022437007.1:5471373-5578902 GCF_009761245.1 Sapajus apella | reverse complement strand
GATAAAAACAAAAACTTTGCGGGTTGATTAGCCCCTCATTGCTAAAAAAATAATAAAGGTTTTTTTTTTTTTAAAAGAAAAATCCCCCCTTTTTTTTTTTTTTTTTTTTTTTTTTTTTTACTATTTTTAGATTTTGTAACTGGAAAAATCTATTTATACATTGTTTTAATAACACTAACCTGATGACATTAATTTTTAATGTAGTTAAATGCTATTTAAATTAGTGTCAAGATGAAAGCAATGATTAATTGATTCTGAGAAATTACCACTTTAATCTTTCCCTGTTATTGGACAGCTTCAAACCTTGTGCTATAAGATCAAGATATTTAATCATATACCTTAATAGACTGATGAAGTATTTGCTGAAATTTGAAGAAAATGCTGAGTAACCTGTTGGTACATACCTGTGTTCTGTCCTGGAGTCCAGAATTCCACAGTTTTAGAGCTTAATCACGAAAAGTTAAGGCATCTTAGATTTTTCCCACTGTTAAAGGCCAGAAGAAGCCTCAGAGCTTGTTTAATCAGAAGGCCAAATTTGGCCAGCAGATGTGTTTAATTTGGCATACTCAGTGTTGGCTCAAAAATTTAAAAAGTTTGAATTAGTTATGGTTCCAATTTTTTTGAAATTGGACAGTTACACTGAAAACCCTATTTCCAAATTCTCTTTAAATATTTGAAAGATCTGGCAACATTGAGCCTGCATGACAGCAGTTTTATACCCTTTGAAGCTGAATACCCTTTAGATGGGACAGGAGTTCCCTAAGTCTCTCAGAAAGCCCCCCCTCAACTATCTTACACCTTAGTTTCCTTCACTCATGCATGGTATACACTCAGCCTCTATTAAATATGTAAATTCTGACCTCCAATCTGTGCCAATTAACTTAATTTTTGCAGGTAAGCAAACAGAGACTCAGATAAAAGTGACTAACAAAAAGAAACAAAAACGTAACTCAGAGAAAAGTCTAAAGCTTTATTGGCTGTGGAACTGGTGCTAGATCTCCTTCCCACCTGGCAAAGGGCTGAGGAAAGTGTTAGCTTTTGATGGTTAATGAGTGAAACAGAAGAGACTGGGATTTTTCGGGACAGGAAGGCTGGAGAGCAGCTTGTGGAAGCCAGGAGTCAGTGTCAGGGCCCTACATGGCTGGAGGGTGGGAAGCCCCAGAAGGGAGAGAAGATACTAAAAGAGGATGGAGTAGGCAAGGAAAACAACATCTCTTGGGTCACTATCTGGTTCCTCATCTGCCATGTTGGGCTGGAAGTCTTTCTGGGAAAACATTGTACTACTGATAGTGTTGACAGCCTGTGAAATGTATTAAATTCTTTCAAAAACCACAAAATAGATGATGAGATTCCAGATATATTGATGGCTAAGTCTTAGAGTCTTTATTTAAAAATACACTTCTTAGATTCTTCCCCTCCATCTGGTCATTAGTCAATACCTATCTTGTAATTATTTCTGGAATTGCTAGGCTTCTCTAGTCTTATTCTCACTGTCACTAACTGAGTTGAGATCACCCTCATTTTGGCAGCCTCTGATCTGATCTCCGTATTTGTGGTGGGCTCTCATCAGGCCTGTCCTGCTCAATCCTTCCCATGCTTTGTAAAGCAGGAGATGAACAATTGAATATGCCCACAGATTGGTCATTACTTCAGAGCTGCAAAGAGATTACACCTGTTTGATGCCTGATTGTAATGTAATTATAATCTCTCAGGATGTGCTGGTGGCTTTTTAAGGAATGATACTGGGAACCCAAAGTATCCAAGTAACAGAGTTTGCTAATGGCAGTTTTTGCCAGCACAAAAGTTAGCTATGCTAAAGTGTAACGTTATTGTGATTGAGGAATATGAAGTTTGGTAAACTCCTACTTGGTATATCCCAAAGTCTGGCAGTACCTTACTGTGCCTAGGTAGACAGCAACCATTGCCACCAACAAGGGGCATTTCCAATGAAGAAATGGGATACTCACTGAATATCCCACAATCTAATGTCCTCAGATGATCTTTGTTGAAGATAGATCCTTTGAGCTTAGACCAAAGAGTAATTTATAGGTGTCAGAGTCCTCAGTTTCAGTAATTCTCAAACTTAGTCCTTGTGTGGGTGCTAGTTCACTGCTTTCAACTTGCTTGCATCCAGCTCTGTTTCCACAAGACTAACAGAATAATGTGTGTTTTTTTTTTTTTTTTTTTGAGACGGAGTTTCACTCATGTTACCCAGGCTGGAGTGCAATGGCACGATCTCGGCTCACCGCAACCTCCGCCTCCTGGGTTCAGGCAATTCTCCTGCCTCAGCCTCCTGAGTAGCTGGGATTACAGGCACGCACCACCATGCCCAGCTAATTTTTTGTATTTTTAGTAGAGACGGGGTTTCACCACGTTGACCAGGATGGTCTTGATCTCTTGACCTCATGATCCACCCACCTCGGCCTCCCAAAGTGCTGGGATTACAGGCTTGAGCCACCGCGCCCGGCCTTCAGAATAATGTTTTAACCACCAAAATCTAATGATGTTAGCCAGGCCCAGTGGTATGTACCTGTAGTCCCAGCTGTTTGGGAGGCTGAGGTAGGAGGATCGTTTGAGTCCCAGAGGTTGAAGCTGCAGTGAGCTGAGATTGTACCACTGCACTCTAGCCTGGGCAACAGAGGAAGACCCTGTATTGGAAAACAAACAAAATTTAATTGTGGCATGTCTCTGTTTTAAAAATGGAAATCTTTGATCTCAGCATAAATTCTAGTCCCCTTATTTCCTTGTTACTGATCAAACATCTTTCCCAATTCTCCTTCATACATTAAAATTCAGCTACATAATTTTTTTTTTTCTGCAGTGAGGCTTGATCTTGCTAGCCTCTTGATTTTTGCTAATTTTGTTTCTTCCTGGATGAAATATATATTTCCCAACCATGTCTATTTGACTAATTTCTGTCCAGCCCTCAGGTCTTTTCTGATAGGCTGTTTCCCTGAGTCTTGGTTAGTTGCTCTTCCTGAGTGTCTCCATAATACCTTGTACTTCACTTTTCATGTGGTTTCATATGGTTATTGTGCTTTATCATAAAATCTTACTTTCTGTATCTTCTACTTGACTCCAAGCTCTGGGAGGACAAGGATTGTGTCCAGCTTATTCACAGCTTTATATTTCAGCAGGGGGTTAATAAATATTAAAACACTAATAAATATTGGCTGATGAATGAATAAATTAGGCAGTAAGAAGCAAAACTATTTAAGAAATCAGTCAAGCAAACAAAAACAATAAAATCTTTACTTATATTCTTTATCTTATAGGCAGCTACACGCTTACATCTTTAAAGACATTTATGTGGCCATGGGGAGATAAAATAATTGGCTGGACAATTTGTCATGACCAGTCTAATTCATATAAATTTCTTCTCCTTATTTTCTGCAACCTTTAAAATTCCATAATTTAAAAACTCAGTGATTAAAAGACTTTCATAGACACTGTCTTCCAATGGCTATATTTCTATATACATTAGCCACTTACCCTTTGCCAGCTTGGGGATTCTTTGGGCCTGCATGTGATTATATTAACCCAAATTATAATCATTTTTTTGGCATAAATAAAGTCGAGCAGTTAGCAAGAGGCCAAAGGCCCTAGCAGCCGTTTTAGTACAATTTGGATGGATGCAGATGAAATTACAGAGTCACATTTTATTTGTTGGATGCTGTCCCAATTATGAGCTTAGTCACATCAGAGAGTTCAGAGAGATCAGAAAATGAGGTAAGGAGAAGATATTGCAATTCTAAGTAGTTATTCCACAGTAGTATGGGCTTTCTTTTGCTCTGACCAGCAAAGAGACTAGCTCTAGACCTCTGATCACATGAGCCCATGTGGATTAAAAAATTCTCCAATGTTTCCAAAACATTAATTATATTCTCTTTACCGAGTTTTATACTTATGCAGCTGGTAGATGGGGGGAGGTAGGGAGTGGGGAGAAATGGGGGAGGGGGAATGGCTGAATCAGATGCCATAATTATTTCAGGGCTGGAAACAGAATTGAAATGACCCAGATGGTTACCCTAATGAAGTTGATCCAAAATGTATGCCAAGAGGAGTCAGAACATGCCTTTCTCTTTCTGTTTCTCTCTGTGGGTATGTGTTTGGGTGTGCAAGTGCAAGTGTGCATGCATGATTTATTTTTGGCTGAAGTGGGCTTGGGGTTACAGGAATGCAAGTGCGGCAGGCCAAGATGGATGTGCATAGGAAAGAAATCACAACGCAATGCCTCTTCCTGCTATGGCCTCAGGCAGGCCTGACTCCCTCGCAATTGCATCAGTATGGAAAGTCCCCTTTACTTTGGCTTTTAACATAGACCATATTTCCTGCGAGTGTATGGTGCCTTTTGGATGAGGTGCTTGAGGCAGATCAAGCAGGGCTAGGGACATCTAGGCTGCTGACTTGTGCCAGGGCATTTGTCCAAAACTGTGTCTCTAGCAAAAGACACATATTGTGCTGCATGCTGGGGCAACTGTGACAATCACCTTGCTTATGGACTTTGTTTTACTAACATGAACCAACATAGCTGCTGCAGTGCCACTAGACAAAGAACAAGGACAGGACTCAAGACTGATACCATATCTACTCAGGTTTTAAAACAATAGAAAGATTTTTTTTTCTTTTCATTAAAGGACTTGATATATGCAAATCTTCAGCACCATGCTTGGTACATAGTATATACTAATTATGTTAGATATCATTTATTCACTTAACATTTTAGCTGTGGATCTAACTGTGCTTATGATTCAAATATATTTCTTTAGTAAACATAAAGGCCTATGAACTTTGTGTTAGATGTGAAGGGAGACTGATTTGAGAACTGATTATAGCAACTATGCCATGTTGGATAATTGGCAATAAGCCTTAATTTTCTTATCTGTAAAACAAAATTAGGATGGTACAGAGTATTCCTAGAATTCTTCCCTTGGTATGGGAAAAAGTTTCTTGCCTACTATGTGTTATAACTGTGTGTGGTATTTTATACATATCACCTCATTTAATCTTCACAATGAATTTTGCTTTATTAAGAGACTGAAATTCACAGAACCTAAGACATTTATTAAAAATAGCAATTACTTTCATTTATTGAGCACCTCATATTTGTCAAGCTCTCTACATACCATGCATTGTTATTTCCTCATGGCCATGCTGCAAGGCATATTATCATCCAGGTCTAGAAATGAGGCAACTATGGCTCAGAGAGATTAAGCAATTCATCAAGATCTCACAACCAGTTAGTGGTGGTGCAAAGATTTGAACTCATATCTCTTCAACTCCTAAATCCATGGTCTTCCTATTAAAAGAGGTTTGCCTTGTGAGATTGCTTTTCCCCTAAAGCCACATTGGTTCTACTCTTACTTGAATGATTCCAAGATGCACTTATTTGATAATAAATTCTGTTGACATTATTCAAGAGCTTAGAGAATAAAAAGTGTCCCAGGGGAAAGTATGCTTCAAAAAACACAGCTTGCCATATGTGCAGAGTTGGAGAAATTAAATGAGAAGAAACCAAATTGATGAGAGCTTCTAAAGACACAGGGATATAAACCATCTCTAAATTGGAAATGGGATATGTGATGTAGTATTGGCCATAGAGCATTCAAGTGTGTTTGTGTGCTAGGAGAAGGAGGGAGATTAAGTAGTACAGGCTCTTGATGGATAAGAGAGAAAAGCAGGGACTGCTGCTCATGTGGGCTTTCTCTTTATGTGCAGTGGGTAGCGTTGAGGGTGGGCAGTGGGAATGGGGAGAGTGACCATTCCACATACCTCCTGCTGCTAGGTGGACACTGCCAAGTGCATTTTTTCCCTGGCCTTGTATTTGGAAAGAGATCACCTTGGGAAATATACTGGAAGCAGGAGGGTGGCAGGATTTTTACTTTTGGTTTGAGTTTGGACTCTCTGACTTCCATTCAGCTGCTGGGGCTCCTGCTGATGAATTGCTTGTAATGAAAGTCTATATCTCGTGGGCTAGACAGCACAAGGGGACTCTGCTTTAGCCTCTTATTGTGTAACCCCAAGCAAGTTGTTCTACCGCACTGAATTCTGAAGATAACGGTGATCACCTACCTCCTAGGGATCCTATGAGGAATGGTCAGTAATCATGAATATAAGTGCTACATAAATGCTAAGTAAATGACATTAATCCTCCCATGGACAGTGGTGTGCTTATCCAGGCTGCTAAATCTCTCTTCAGTGACACAAACCCAGGGCCTCAGGATAGGATGTTCTTGCAGAAACACAATTTAAGCCACAAACCAGATCATGTTAGGGGGTATAACTCCAAGAAGGGCAGACAAATTGAAAGAGATAAGGCTGAAAATCTATCACTAACTCACTCTCTTGGGCTCTGGAGTCTAGCACATATTACATAATGCCTCAGTGCCTTTCTGTTTGAAAGTCACTTCCTCAGATTGCAAATCTTCCCTTGCCTTTGTTTTTCTAAACAGAACTTGATTCTGAACTTTAGAATACAAGTTTTGCATATTTCCAAAAGAAAATTGTGCTGGAAGTGCAGAATAAAATAGTGGATGCTTTTGCCCAATCTTTCTCTGTGTTTGGCTGAAACAGAATTGTTCAACTGTTGGCAGTGATCTGTGATGCTGCCGGCTACCCTGGGCTCCTAAATGGTTTTGAAAGCTGCTGAAAATTGTAATAGGCAGCAGAAGGGAAACAGCCATGTTTGCTGGAGGGGACTTTGGGGTTCAAGTTGCTGGCTCTTCCTCACACAAGTCCTACCTCACTATGGTTTTGGTCAACAAGGTTTGCACGTCTGAATTTTTAGTGAAAATGACTCTCTAATGGGATTCTATCAATCTTCAATACACAAATAGTAATCTGGTTATAACCAAAATGTTCCTTCCTTTCTCCCTGTTCTCTCTATCTTTTAACATAGAGTTAACCATTGTATTTACCTCTAAGGTGCATAGTTAACTGTTTTAAAATTAGGATGGGGAAAGATTTTTTTTTTTTTTTTTTTTTTTTTTTGTTTAAAAGGTGGGTTTTGTAGGTCTGATCTGCGAAGCCGGGTGTTGCTGCTTGTGAAAACTGTCTTGTGCTGGTTTCCACGACACCACACTCTCCTGGTCTTTTGGCAACTTCCTGACTATTTCTTGTCAATTTCTTTTTTTGAGGCTTCTCTGCGGGACCTCCAAATTTTGGATTGATCCATTCCATTCCTGGTCCTTGGCCTTCTAATCTTTTTGAATGTGCTTCTATTAAATATAGGAAGATCACTAAATATTGATAACTCTATATTTATATCTTGACCACTGACATCTGCTTTGATTTTTTCAGATTTATATATGCAACTATCTGCCTGATTCTCTACTTGGATATTAAATAAAAACTTTCAAATTAACATGTCCCAAACTGAACTTTTTATTTCTCCTTCCCCAAAGCCCTTTCTTTCCCAGTCTCTCTTATTTTCCTCTTCCTTTTTAATTACTTACTTTTTTTTTTTTTTTTTGAGATGGAGTCTCCCTCTGTTCCCCAGGCTGGAGAGTAGTGGTACAATCTTGGTTCACTGCAACCTCCGCCTCCTGGGTTCAAGCATTTCTCCTGCCTTAGCCTCCTGAGTAGCAGGAACTACAGATGCATGCCTCTACACCTAGCTAATTTTTGTATTATTACTAGAGACAGGGATTTATTTTCTTTCTTTCTTTCTTTCTTTCTTTCTTTCTTTCTTTCTTTCTTTCTTTCTTTCTTTCTTTCTTCTTTCTTTTTTTTCTTTCTTTCCTTTCTTTCCTTCTTTCATAAATATTCCATATTTATTTTTATTTTTTAAAATTGTACTTTTAAGTTTTGGGATACATATGCAGAATGTGCAGGTTTGTTACATAGGTATACATGTGCCATAATGGTTTACTGCATCCATCACCCCATCATCTACATTAGGTATTTCTCCTAATGCTGTCCCTCCCCTATGCCCCCACCCCCTGCTATGCCTCCCCTAGCCCCCCACCACCCAACAGGCCCCGGTATGTGATGTTCCCCTCCCTGTGTCCATGTGTTCTCATTGTTCAACACTCACTTATGAGTGAGAACATGCGGTGTTTGGTTTTCTGTTCTTTTGTCAGTTTGCTGAGAATGTGGTTTCCAGCTTTATCCATGTCCCTGCAAAAGACAAAAACTCATCCTTTTTTATGGCTGCATATTATTCCATGGTGTATATATTTTTAAAATAGAATTTTTCTGTATTGCCCAGGCTGGAGTACAGGGTCTAGTCACAGGTGCAATCATCACTCACTACAGCTCTGAAATCCTGGTCCCCAGCAGTCCTCCAACCTCAGCTCCCAGAGTAGCTGGGACTACAGGTGTGCACCACCACACCTGGCCCTCCTATTTTCCTGACAACAATACCATCCATTTTGGTCGTTCCTAGCAACACAAGGATGATCCTGGATTGTTCTCTTTCCTTTTATCTTGATTGTTCGACTCATTGACAAGTCCTCCAAAATACATTCTGAATCTGAACACTTTTCACCATCTAAACTGCCACCAGCATGATTCAAACCATGAATATGTCTCATTTGGACTATACTGCAATAGCCTTCTAAATGATACTCCTGCACCAGTCTTGGCTCCTACAGTTTATTCTCTGCATAGCAATAAATGGAATTTATGATGTTTAATATTTATTTATGTTTCCTAGATGATGAAACTTGCAGGGAAGTGAGCAAATTATTTCAGAACACAGAGGAATAATGAAGGAAGAAAGATCTAAAATCAATTCTCCGTAGTTCTGCAATTAGTTAACTTTTGTAGGGTTCAATCCCATTTGTTACTTGACCATTTAAATTGGGGCTTAATATAAAATTGTAATAATGACTATTAATTATAGAGCACTTATTGTGTGCTGGGCATGATTCCAAGGACTTCACATAATTTGGACTCTTTAATCTTACAACAACCCAATTAGATATATAGTATTGTTACTGCTTATTAAATATGAAGAAACTGAGGTACATAGCTGTTAAGTGACTTGTCTGAAGTTCTATAGCCCGTGGGCAGCAGAAGCAGGACTCAAGTCCAGGGATTGGTCTCTGGTGTTTGCTGTGTTATACTGATCCTTTATTGAAGCCACAAGTTTGTTGCAACATGATCCATTAGTTCGTTTGGGGGCATTTATTTTTCTTTTTGTAAATTGGTTATTTTATCTGTTGAATGAATTTATTTGAGAATAAAAATTATCCATTACTTTACCAGTAGTGTCTTAGGTACAGCTAAGAGGAGAATTGTCATAGCTTTTAGATTTCTTCTGTATATGTGGTAGTTTAGGCCCACAGTTTTGAGTTTTAGGTGATATTTACTCCAGGGGCAGGCTAAAAATGAACTCCCAAATTGCCTCAAATATTTTCTGTTAGGTAACATTTCCGCCAAAAGTTTCTGCCCTGAAAACTTCTATGTGAAACAGCAAATCCTCTCAGGTCCCAAAGGGGCTGCTTGCAGTTTAAAAAATAGCCGGCCTCTCCCTCTTGCACCTGTGCTGTGCTTAGTAGATTTATTCAGTCAGAGAAAACTTCAAAAAGGATTGGTGATTTGAACTGAGCCTTGATGAACTAAAAGAATTTTGCATATTGAAAAGAGAAGGTTGCACTCATGCCAGCTCTGCACCGTGGATTGCATAGAAACAACAAGCCTGTTTGCCACTTAATTGAACAATTGTGATGCTAATCTGAACCTTTGTGTCTCAAAGGTAACATACTATACGCTTCACCTGGGTAATAGGTAATGCAACATCACCCAAAAACAGAATTTTGCTTCTTTTCACTCGTGGCTGCCTCCCTGTCCCCTCCATCTTCGTGAATAATTCTTTGTTGGTAAGGAACTCATTATCATTATTGATTAAACTTTGCCATCTCAGTTTGATGTTGGCGAATACCTTGCTCATATTAATCTGTCTCAGTGCCGAGTTTTATGCTTACCATGTTTTAATTTGTCCCAGGATTGTGTTTGCCTGATGCTGATATAAAGATTGAGGACTCTCTTGGGGCATTTTGTGACTGACACAAGAAAGTGTTTGAAAATATATGAATAGTCCTTTAGGATAAGCCTTGCGACTCACAAAGAGCTTGGTGGCAACCTCTGTGTGGTGGTTGCCTTGAAACTAGACTCATAAACTAAAGCTGGGAATAAATATCCATAGTAAAACCATTAACCTGTTTACATGTTTTAACTCGGGTGATTTCCCCCCCTTATTTCAATCCTGAATATTTTTCTCTCCCTGTGACACTCTTTTGTTCAGCTGATCTCTACAAATATTGTCTTTATTAGATTTTTTGGTGAGCACAAAGTTATATGGTATAAATATGGCACTGTTTTTATAATATTTTATTTTAAAATAATTTCACACTTACAGAGAACTTACAATAGAACAACAAGCTCCTGTGTGCTTTTCACCTTGATTCTCCAATCCTTATCTTTTTGCTGCATTTGCTTCACCTGATGCTAACTGAAATGACCATTTTTTTTCCTCTGAATTCTTGCTAGTTCACTACCTGTTTAGAGTGTAGATATCAAAACAGGAAAGACCTGTTTGGATGTTTATGAGGGGAGGATGGAGGAAATGGTGGGATGATGATTACAGGAAGAGGGGGAAAAGGGGAGATACCTATGAGAGGAAACATAGGAAGCTTTGTAGTAGCACTGTCACAGCCTTACTATATTTCTTCAACAGGGACTCCAGAAACAGTGCTCCAGTGACATAAGTTTTTTCTAAGGTGCTCTGAAGTCGTTACTTTCCAAATAAGCTTGAATATCCGTTTTCTCTTATAGGCTGGTGATAAATAACAGTATTTCTATGTAAGTGGCTAATAGTGACGCGGAAAACAAAGTCAAGTGCAAGAGTTGTCCCTTTGGGGCATTACATGGAAATGTACAGTGCCTTTCCTGATGTTGCCCATTGAAGGCCCCTCTGAGCAGGTTTCTGAGGTCTCCCCATCAACCCACAGGTCACGCGGCCAGGGAGATTGCCAGTGAAGTGGCAGGTTGCCTGACCTCTCAGCAGTGTGTACAGATCCTGAAGGGTGCAGCCCGGGCTGTCATGAGTGGCCTGGGAGAGAAATAAGTAATGTGATTTGAATTGGTAAAAAACCATGATTTTCACTTTTAAAGCGATCCTTTATTCTTGAGCTGAAGCCAATTGAAATGCCCTGAGCCTGGACCTTTTTATTCAGACAAGAACAATGAGATCAATTTTCAGCAGAAAATGAGGGAACAGGAGAAAGAGAAATGGCAGCTGAGGTAATCGGCTGTAAAGGACAAAGTTTGAAATTAAATATTATGGCTTAAATAGTCCTGTAATTCAAGCCTCCCTTCTCTCCCTTTTCCAATCTTACATTAGAGAAATAAAACAAAAAACTCCTTACTGCAAAATGGAAGACAATCTTTTTCTAATAGAAGAAAATTCTCTCTGCAACATGAATTTGAACTATAGCGATTTGATTTCTATGGAGATAAAGAGGCAGAGAAGTTGCTGCTGTTTGGAAGAGAATGTAAATGTGATGTTAAGGAGCAAGGAAGAAAACTTCACGCATGCTGGCTTACTAGAATTTGCTGTATTTTTTCCTACTTTCATTGAGCAGCAGAAGGGATGCAGGAAGCTTTTTATTTAATTTTTAGGGCAATTAGGGAGAGGAAATCCAGGCTGAGTGACTTTAGACTGCTTATTACTGTCTGGCGGGCAGAAGGAGAGTGCATATTTTAAATGTTAAGATCAGATTATTTATAAGTTTCACTTTGAGATTCAAGGGCATGGAAGGAGCGATAACTTGATTAACAGAGAAAACAGCATTATGTACACAGCTGGTTTAATCTTTGTCATAGGTCAGAGACTGCACAGCAGCCTTTTTCAGTCTCTTCCTGGAAATGAGCTTCTAGGGAACCACTAAGTTTTAAAAAAAGAAAACTTTTAGAAAATTCCCCCACCCCCACCCCAAATCTTTTAGGGAATGTTGTGATGGGCGGTAGGTATTCCTAGGTCTTGCTTTGCTGCTCTGTAACGACAATTTTAATTCCACTCCTTTCCTGGAATGAATTACTGACTCCCCTAGAAGTAAGTGAAAGCCTCTGAATTTGGTGATTTCACTGTTATATGTACCAAGGTGTCTCGGGTTGTTTTGTAAAATGAATGCATCTAGCTATAAGAGAATTCATGGTCATTTCATTTTCTGGCAATAACGGCTGACTACCTCCTTGATCAGAGGACACAGGCTAATCTGAATGTTTTAAAACATTTTTGCTGACTCTCTTTCTCTGAGAGCTTGTATGGTTTTCTTTGTGGGGTTGTCTGAAGGTCTCTATTCTTCAAAGTTCTTTTAGGTAAAAGTAATAAAAATGAACACTATCTAGTTGAAGCCATGAAGGGACTTTGAAGTATCCCCTGGATGCTGAAAAGAGCAGCTCAGCCTCACCCAGAGGAGGACGGGAGCCAGAGTCCTCAGGAGCTTGGCAATGGGAGTGGGTTACCCTTCTCTCCGAGTGCGGGACTTTATGTGACTTTGTCTCTGATTTCAGGCCCTGGTGTTTAATTCCTGGTACCGATTCCTGGGAGAGAAAATGGGGTTCCTTTGGCTTTGATTAGGTGTTCTCTTGAGGACCTATGAGTGGTGGGTGGGGTCTGGGGAGAATCACATGGCTGCCCACTGTTCCCCGGTGTGCAGAAATTCCTAGCAGGGTGGAAGCCTGGTGAGAGGGGAACCCCTTGAGAGTTGTCTATTGTACTCAGCTAGTCTTTGTGTGCAGGAGAAACAATATGCTATTTTAAATTCCAGCAGCCTGTAGCCACTTCTGAATCCTAAGGAAGTCTCAGAATTCCTCTTTAAAATAGATGAGTTTTTAGACTGTGAATGAAAGATAAACATCAGGAAAAGACTTGGAAAATGTAGGAATGAGAAAAAAAAATTGAAACTGACTATATCAATAAAACAAGAATTTGGAGGTTGCCCAGGACCGGCCAGGAGAAATGCAGCTCAGCTGTAGCGATAAAGCCAAGAATTTACGTGGCATGTGCAGTGAGCTGAGGAAGTGGGCATAGTGAGGGATATTTACAGTCTGAGCATCTTTAAAAGACATTAAACATTTTAAAATTATACTTTAAGTTCTGGGGTACATGTGCAGAATGTGCAGGTTTGTTACATAGGTATACATGTGCCATGGTGGTTTGCTGTATCCATCACCCCATCATTTACATTAGGTATTTCTCCTAATGCTATACCTCCCCTGTTCCACTATCCCCTTCTATCCCTTCCCTATCCCCCCACCCCCTGCTATCCCTCCCCTAGTCCCCCCACCCCCTCCTATCCCTCCCTAGTCTCCCACTCCCAACAGGCCCCAATGTGTGATGTTCCCCTCCCTGTGTCCAGGTGTTCTCATTGTTCAACACCCACTTATGAGTGAGAACATGCGTTGTTTTGTTTTCTGCTCTTGTGTCAGTTTGTTGAGAATGATGGTTTCCAGCTTTATCCATGTCCCTGCAAAGGACATGAACTCATCCTTTTTTATGGCTGCATAGTATTCCATGGTGTATATGTGCCACATTTTTTTAATCCAGTATATCATTAATGGGCATTTGGGTTGGTTCCAAGTCTTTGCTATTGTGAACAGTGCCACAATAAACATACATGTGCACGTATCTTTATAATAGAATGATTTATTATCCTTTGGGTATAGGGAACCACTTAGACTGTGCCCTCTCCTGCTTACTTTCCTGGAGGAAAAGAAAATTAATCCTCAATGCCAAATGGCACCTGCAGCAAAGCAACACCAAGAGTTTGCCTGGCACTCAGGAGAGAGCCCTGTGCCTCCTCCTCGTTCCTCCTCCTGGTTTCCAGTGCTCTTCAGAGGTCCCCAACCTTTTTGGGACCAGGGACTGTTTTCGTGGAAGACATTTTTTTCCACAGGTCGAGTTCAGGGGCTGGTTTTAGGATGAAACTGTTTCACCTCAGATCATGAGGCATTAGATTCTCATAAGGAACATGCAACCTAGATCCCTGGCATGCACAGTTCACAATACAGTTTACAGTCTTATGAGAATCTCATGCTGCAGCTGATCTGGAAGGAGGTAGGACTCAGGCAGTAATGCTGGCTCACCTGCCACTCATGTCCTACTGGGTGGCCTGGTTCCTAACAGGCCACTGACCTGTACTGCTCAGCTGCCCAGGGACTGGGGACTGCTGATCTACACTTTCAGAGAAACTTCTCTAGGAAAGAGCTATAGAAATGATTCCTGAAAGTAGAGTCTTAGTGTGGGCATCTTATATCCAGTTTTTAATTTAGTTTGCTGGACACTGCAACATAGTTCTGTCCCTTCCCAAAATAGAGCAGAGGTCTGACCTATGCCCTGTCTTCAGCTTGTTGGTACTTCATGTGGAGAAGGAATGGGTGGTTGGAATCATGTGAAGTATACAATGAAAGGATCCCTCAACCCAGCTTATGGAGTTCAAAAGAACTTGAAGCCAGAATCAAGTAAGAGAATATAATATCTGTAAATAGAAGTGCTCTTCTTTTTTCTAGAGAATTTCAAGTGCAATTGGGAGGGACAGAAAATTTCCTCTGGGAGTAGGGAAGGAAATTGTGTAGGAGTTTAGACTATACTTGTTTGAATTTTAAAAAGAGGCAACTCCAGCTGAGTTTTGGAACAGAAGAATAAGGGCCATATATATGTTGAAATAATACAAATGTGGTTTTAGATTGTCCTTTAAGGTTTCACCTTAAACCCAAACTCATTACAGCTGCAATGGCATACACTTTGTATGTATCATCAGAATGGGGCTAGGAGCTGGTAAAGCTTAAAAATGTGGACTTCTACTAGGAAAATGGTTCGTTGTGAAAAATCTCAGCTCTTAGATTTCTAGAATTGCTCTTTTTACACTACCACTGTCTTGGCAGCAGGAGGGACAGAGGTGGGATTCTCACTGGTCCTTGGGCAGCCATCCTTGTGTCTGACATAAACTCAGAGAAGAAGCGAAATAGCCCTATAGAAAATTCAAGTTAATAAGTGGTTCTGAAAAAAAAATGCGGTTCATCAGCTTTCAATTTTTCATTCCCAGGAAGACATTGATGAAATTCTAGGTGCCATTTCTGAAGTGCCAAGAGGACCAGGGTAGTTCCCCCAGGATAATGAGCTCTTTTTATTGATGTCTTCATTTATTCACTCATTCTTTTATCAGGGGTATATTTAATACATAAAATGCTTTAGAAAGATGCTAGGTACTGAGTGCATAAAAAGGCAGACATTTAAATAAAGTATTCAAATATTGAGGTAAATGCCATTAGAAGGCTGTGTAAAGTGCTCAAGGGAACACCAAGAACAGTCAAATAAAATGGTTATGCCTAAAATTGGGGACAGGGTAAGATGGGAGTGAAGATAATTTTTCCTATGTTACATCCCGCCTTTCTTTCTTATAACTCAGAACATGCATCTGTGTCTTATTGCTTCCAGGCCCTTCAATCATTCTGTTTAAAATACTTTTTGTTACAGGAATCTCATTGTAGATAGTGGTTTATTGTTTTGTAATTCTTTTTTAGTATTAGGCTTTAGTGAACTGGCCTCAGGGCCGTGAACGCTAGCCATAGTGTTGCCTCTATAGAGTGTTGAATTTCAGATGAAACTTTGAAATAGAATTTGCTTCAAGTTAGAATTGTCTGTAGGAAAACATTTTAAGTATGAATTCCTAGACATTAGGATAAATTTCAAGAACAGGCCTATAGAAAGAAGTGTAACTAGTTATAAGGTGGGAGTGTAAATTAGTTCAACCATTGTGGAAGACAGTGTGGGGATTCCTTAAGGACCTAGAAATAGAAATTCCATTTGACCCAGCAATCCCATTACTGGGTATACATCCAAAGGATTATAAATCGTTCTACTATAAGGACATGTGCACATGACTGTTCATTGCAGCACTTTTTACAATAGCAAACACCTGGAACCAACCGAAATGCTCATCGATGATAGACTGGATGGGGATAATATGGTACATATATACCATGGAATATTATGTAGCCATAAAAAACAATGAGTTCGTGTCCTTTGTAGGGACATGGATGAACCTGGAAACCATCATTCTCAGCAAATTGACACAAGAACAGAAAATCAAATACCGCATGTTCTCACTCATAGGTGGGTGTTGAGCAATGAGAACACATGGACACAGGGAGGGGAGCACTACACACTGGGGTCTGTTGGGGGAAATAGGGGAGGGACAGCAGGGGGTGGAGAGTTGGGGAGAGATAGCATGGGGAGAAATGCCAGATATAGGTGATGGGGAGGAAGGCAGCAAATCACATTGCCACGTGTGTACCTATGCAACAATCTTGCAAGCTCTTTACATGTACCCCAAAACCTAAAATGCAATAAAATAAATAAATAAAAAAAAGGAAGGAAGGAAAAAAAATAATAATACTGTTTCTACCGCTAACTCTAAAAGCTCACAATACCAGATTCAGGCTATCTTACTACTGCTTTAATTCTCTGTATGTACCTTATGGTAGAGAAATTCAACATTGTTGAGTAATTCATTAAACAGTGGCTTTCAAAATCTACTCCTTTTCTCTCTGAACCGGCAAACTTTTGTTTGGGGGTGATCACGAGTGTGTTGTTTTCTGGATGCACCTTTCAAATGCAAACAGTAAATTCTACATTGTGGTTTTAGGCTAGTTTTGTAGCAAGAAAGTGGTCTGACTCAAGCTACTTGTGGTGGATGCTATGGTGTGCCACACACATCGCCCTATGTTGCACTGAGAGTCACGTTCCCCTAGCTGCTGGGAGTGTTGGCTGCCCAGGATTCAAACTGAGGCCATCACAGGAATTGCCCCCAACAGAAGGGAGCTGTAGCATTCAAGATTGCATCTCTTCCCTCTATCTTTTAGCTGTTTGATATGGAGGCAAAAATGTCTGGCTACTTTGCCTCTATTTGGGACGACTCTGAAGGGATGGATATCTGTAGCAGAGAATCGTGTGCTATTCCATAATAGCTCCTGGCATTCTACTGGGCCTTGCTAGAGATGGAGTTTCTGAACCTGTGTCAGCACCACCCATTATGGACTGAGTTTGGTCAGATCCACCAAGTCATTGCTGGACAAGATCAACAATAATTTGTCAAAAGATGGAAGCAGTACATTTTAATTATGTCATGAGTCGGTCCAGAAGGCACAAGTCAACCTAGAACCCCATGTCAGTGTCACCACTCTTGCACCAGCATTACTTCCTCTGCTCCCTCTTATGGCCCTGTGGAGGATCTTTTATGAACAGTTAATTGAGGAAGAAAAAGTCCTAACTCAGTTTATGGATAAACTAGTTTAGTACATGGATGCAAACTGATAGTAGATTGCTGCTTCATGACTACACCACTCAGGTGAGGCTCTCCAAATAGCAATAAAAGTAAATATCCACAGTGGTCAACACTTGTGTCACACCTCCAGTAAAGATACATCTAGATTCCTGGGTAATGGTGAATGGCTTGTGATTTAAGCAGGTGCTGTAAACAAGAAAGATTGGAAAATCAGGAACAAGGAGATCTCAGCATGTGGAAGTAGGCACAAAGTATAAAGATTGTTGTGTCTCTGTTAGTGCTCACTAGAGAACATCCACTATGGAAGAGATAGTAACAATCAAGTAGACAGAATGGCCTGCCAATCAGTGTCAGCCAACCTCTGTTATTCCTTATTCCACAGAAGGCACAATAGAGTAACCTTTGTTACAGGGTGAAGGCTATGCTTGGGCCCCAAGGCCTGGGGTGCCACTCACAGAGGTTGTTCTAGCTACTGTTGGTGCTCAATGTCTGATATGTCAGCCACAGAAATAAACAGCCCCCCGTGTAGCGCACGTGCACTCCCTTTCTCTCTCTCTCTCTCATTTTTTGAAATGGAGTTTTACTCCTATTGCCCAGGCTGGAGTACAATGGTGTGATCTCACCTCACTGCAGCCTCTAACTCTCGGGCTGGGATTACAGGCGACCACCACCATGTCCAGCTAATTTTTGTATTTTTAGCAGAGATAGGGTTTCACCATGTTGGCCAGGGTGCTCTCAAACTCCTGACCTCAAGTGATCTGCCTGCCTCAGCCTCCCAAAGTGCTGGGATGATCCATGTTGCCCGGCTGTGCTCTCTATTTACGAGAACAATAAACCATTTGGTGGTAGGTCAATTACACTGAACTGTTTCCAACATGGAAGAGACAACTGTTCATCTTAACTGGAGTTGATGAGATGACACATATTCTTCTTCTTTTTTTTTTTTTGAGATGACACATGTTCTAAATATGGACTTGCTTTTCTTGTTTGAAGGCCTCACTGCCTGAAGGCTTATACAATGTTTGATCTACCAACATGGTGCTCTGTATCATATCACTTGAGACCTAAGGACCCACTTTACGGTAAAGGAGGAAGGCAGTGGGCACATACCACAGGACACTATTTTCCTTTAACATACCATACCACATAGAATATCCTGCCCAATAGAGTGATGGAATGAACTTTGAAGGTTCATCTGAGGTGCCAGCTTGAAGATGAAACCCTTTGAGGGTAAGGCACTGTTCTCCAGTATACATTATATGCCATAAGACAGCAAGTGATTTGTGAAGTAGAAAGGGCCCTGTTTATAATAACTTTCAGCGATCCACTTAGATAGTTTGTACTTCCTGTTCTTGCAATTTTAGGTACTGAACATATCCATCAGGAAATAGAGAAAGAACTCCTTTAAACTTTCAGCTATGGATACCACCTAGTCACTTTGGATTTCTTGTGTTTAGTAGACAAGAAATCTTTCACCTACTGAAAGGCGCCTGGTGTGTAAGGGCTCAGATTCCTCAGGGATGAGGGGCTGGGCTACCGCCAGAGGTAGGCTATTTTGACTACATAGCTGTGAGATGCATAGTATATAAGGAAGAAGAGGAATACCAGTTATGGTTTCAATACTAGCTGCAATGTTTGTTGTAATTTGTTCTTTTGTAAGTTTCTCCAGAAGACCAACTAAAATTTTGAAGGAGTTCTTCCTGTATAGGCTGGTAGCTGGGAGAAAGGGGTGGTGAGCTTACCATATGATGCAAGCAGATCTAAATTGTACAAAGGGTGGGCTTTAGTGGATGCTATGGTGAACTTCCCAGCTATATCTTTCAGGATAGAGGCACTCATTCCCTAGCTGCAAGGACTATATTGGCTGCTGATGGTTCATAGCTGTGCCTCTCTTGGGGAATTTTCCTTGCTAGTAGAAGCTCTCTAATCCAAGCTACTTGCCCTGTCTGGGAGAACTTTTGCCTAATGTCTGGCCTATGTTGTGGGCATATAGACCTAGCTAGGCTCTGTTGCTTCTGTTGCAGGCCAACCCTGAAAGGCTATCCCAGCTCCAGAACTCTTCATAGGACGCCAGAGGCTTCTGATATAACTATATTAAAATTTGACTTCTTGCTCGGCCCAACCCTGCTTTCTCACATCTTTAAAGGTGTTGTTTCCTATCATACTTTCCAATAAATTTCTTATAAACAAATCTCTGCTAAGTAACACATTTCCTGGGGAAGTTGACCTTGGCCTAAGATGATTTAAAGAGTGCACACTACGGGAATGCTGAACTCTCCAGATTCAGGAAGTCAGGGAATCATGGAAGAGCTCGGTCATGTGGAGCCTACTTCTCAAAAGAGTTTGATCTTCATTTTAGGGATTTTCCACTAACATGAATTAGCTGTGCTATTTGTGCTTGTTCCCCTCTGCCTTCCAAATCTTCACATGCTGCCAGATTAAATGGTGTAGAGATGGAATCTGATTGGTTCAGCTGATAACCATTCTTCTAAACAGAAGGATCCCTCCACTTTTTTCCATTGGGTAACGCCAGCTAAGGGATGGCTGCTTTCAGGATAGGCAGTTGCTGTTGGTCCTGTCAGTGAGGCCTGGGTGGAGTCATCCTCAGACAGAAACTGTTTGCCTGAGGTCCCTTGTAGAGCCCAGATGTGGAAAACTCTGTGTAGAGCAAAGAACAGGAAAGCATTCTCTTCATGAAAACAACAAACTTTTTCCTCCCCCAGGACATTTAAATTCCTACTGCCGTGCTTTCTTGATTATCAGATTTTTGGACTAAAAAATTTGTTTGGATAGCAGATCGAGTACTTATTGGATGATTTATTTAAGGGCGCTTTTATGAAATAAGTATAAATATACCCAATTAGTGGGAGTGTTGTGATAAGTAAATAAATAATGGAAGTTATGTGCATAGCACAATGCCTGGCATGTAGTGAGCCCCCAACCAATCACGGGTGGTGGGTAACTGTAGTTTTTACTTTCATTACTTGCCATCCATCAGTCCGGGAAACTTTTTTTCATTTTAATTATATTTCAGGAGTAAACCTCTGACACTTCTTTCAAGGAGAAAGATATGCTTTGGAAACTCTCAGCCAGTTATTTCCACCTCTATGCTCTTAGGTCTGTAGTCAATGTTTTTCAATTTCTAGGGGTTAAATGAGGACACCAAAATATTGTGAGCATAGAATATAGTTCCAAGCCTTTTGGTTCTATTTGGTTAAGTGCTTTATGATCCATTTTATTTGTTAGTCTCAACACAGCCTTATGAGGTACATGTTTATTCTTATTTTTACTCCATAGATGGTTTTTAATTAACCTAAGTGAGTTCATGCAACCTTAAGAAGGTCAGCAGTGGTGCATAAATTCAGTACCTTCAAATCCTAGAATTTTACCTTGTCCTTTGGGCCTTGCTGTTTTTCCTGATTTCTGTGTTTTTGACATGGTTATAGATGTAAGTTCTAGTTCAAAGGCAAAAAGCAAAGAAATCAATATGACTTTTTAATGAAAGAAGTTAAATCAAGCAAGACCCTATCAGCTCAGCATTAAATTAAATAGCTTTTTTAAAGTTTTAGTTTATGAATGTCAATTTCTGAAATTTTCACACTTTCTCTATTTTTCCTTTGCAAATTCATTAAATGTCAGACTACTAAAATAATTTACATTTTAAGTGTTTGACTTCTTATGATTTGACTTCTCACCAAAAAGGTATGAAGTCTTTTCCTTGGCAAGTCCTTTGCTGCTGCTTTCAGAACAATGTGAAAATTTGTACTGTTCTCACCTTCTATCAAAGGGAATGAGAGAATTACAGAGGTAATGCATTTGGAAATGCTAATATTATATAATGCTATGCAATTTTGAGATCTTAAAATGAAGCTTTGGCTCTTCAGAAGCCCCCCCCCCCCCGCAAAAAAGGGCTTTTGTGGAAGAGGATTTTGGAAGTATGAGGCAAACTTTTGAAAGTCAAGGAGTTTAATGAAAAGGCAGCAGTTTTGTCCTACCCCTTCCTACTCCTTAGTCCTGAAATACAGATGCCACTCTTTTCAGTTGTTTGAACTGCATATTTCTAAATAATAAGTAAATAATATTTATTATTTTTAAACATCATCTAATGAAATGGATTATATTGATTTCTTAGAGATGCAGATTATTATCTTTTATGCTGTAGCAAATTATTCCAAAATTTAAAGGTTTGATACAACAACCGTTTATTTTCTAATAGTTTCTCCAGGTCAGAAATGTGAGTGTAACTTAGCTGAGTACCTCTAGCTCAAGATCTGCCATGAAATTACAGTCAGGCATTGGCTGGGGCTGTGATTTCACCTGAAGACTCATCTAGGAGAAGAACCACTTTCATGCTCACACTTGGAAAAGTCAGGTTCCTTACAGGCTGTTGGGCTGTGGGTTTATGTCCTTGCTGGGTTTTGGCTGTGGAGGCCTCCCTCCATTCCTTACCATGCAAGTCTCTCCATAAGGCAGTTTACAACAGCTGGTTTTTCTCGGAATGAGCAGCAGTGAGAGCAAGAGAGGGCAGAAAATTTGAAGCCCCAGTCCTCAATCTCCCTCATTCCTTCCTTCCTTCCCTCCCTCCCTTCTTTCCCTCCCTCCCTCCCTCCCTTCCTTCCTTCCTTCCTTCCCTCCCTCCCTCCCTTCCTTCCTTCCCTCCCTCCCTCTCCTCCTCCCTTCCTTCTTTCCTTATTCATTTCCTTTTCCTTTCCCTTTCCTTTTTACAGTTTGACTTTTGTTGCTGAGGCTGGAGTGCAGTGGTGTGATCTTGGCTCATTGCAACCTCCGCCTCCCAGGTTCAAACAATTCTGCCTCAGTCTCCTGAGTGGCTAGGATTACAGGCATGCAACACCAAACCTAGCTATTTTTTTTTATTATTATTGTAGAGATGGGGTTTTATCATATTGGCTAGGCTGGTATCAAACTCCTGACATCAGGTGATTTGCCTGCCTCAGCCTCCCAAAGTGCTGGGATTACAGGTGTGAGCCAGTGCGCCTGGCCATCCTCAGTTTTTTTTGAATCTAATATTATTCTGTTCCTTCTGCCATATTCTGTCACAGTCATTAAGTCCAGCCCACACTCAAGTCAAGGGGATTAAACAAGGGCTTGAATTCCAGAAGTCAGACATTATTGGGAGCAATCTTAAAAGCTGCCTTCCATAATTCGTTCTCTGGATCCCAGTAACTCCCACATGCAAATACATTCATTCTCAGCCAGTGTCTCCCCAAAGTTTCACCTCATAGCATTGGCTCAAATTTCAGAGTCTTACTAAGTCAGGTCCAAGTGTGGATGGGATTCATCAGGTATTGTTCCTTAAGCACAGACTATATCCTTTCAATTTGTAGTCCTGTGAAATGAAAGAGGAAAATTTCCTCTAGTTTCCACACTTCTTGTAAAATGATGGAACAGACGTAGGCTATCTGTTATATACATTTCTTTTGAAAAAAAAAAAGGGAAAATTGGAAACATAAGATATTCATTGCTTGATGGGAATTATGAACTCCAGCAAAACAAATGTTTAAAGATTGATTAGATCTCAAAGCCTGAAATAGTATTCATAGCATTTGGTCCTGCTCTCTGGGCTCTTGGTTTTACCTTTCTTTTTCATAAAAGATATCATGTGTTTACATTTGAGTAGTTTTCTCTTCTTATCTGGGATTTTGACTTTGTTCTAAATTCTGACTGTTTTGTCAATTCTTCCCTTATCTCCTAATTCTTTGTGTCACCAGTTTCCTATTCAAAATGTAAGCTAATGAGTCTGTTTGGTAAAGCCCAGGCTTCATTGCTCTACTTTTACAAGGGAAGATGGGGAAGTACTTAACTCTTTGGTTTCCTGAGTGGGGTTCTGAGTTTTCTAAGAGCCAAAAGATTGAGAATTTCCCCACACAGGGGAGGGATTTAGAATACTGGTCAATCAAAAGAATGACAAATGTCCTTATAGGTATCTTTTGAGCTTAAAAATACATGTGCTTATATGTATACATCTTTGACGTGTACTATCTTTATACTCATACCTTATAATTTTATTTATTGTTATGCAACTTAAGTTCTGGGGCACATGTGCAGGATGTGTGGGTTTGTTACATAGGTAAACATGTGTCATGGTGGTTTGCTGCATAGATCAACCTGTCACCTGGATACTAAGCCCAGCATCCATTAGCTGTTCTTCCTGATGATCTCCCTCCCCCTGCCATCCCTGACAGGCCCCAGTGTGTGTTGTTACCCCAATGTGTCCATGTGTTCTTATCATTCAGCTCCCACTTATAAGTGAGTACATGTGGTTTTGGGTTGTCTGTTCCTGCATTAGTTTGCTGAGAATAATGGCTTCTAGCTTCATCAGTGATCCTGCAAAGGAAATGATCTCATTCCTTTTTATGACTGCATAGTATTCCATGCGTATATGTACCACATTTTCTTTATCCAGTCTATCATTGATGGGCATTTGGGTTGGTTCCATGTCTTTGCTATTGTGAATAGTGCTGCAATCATGTGCATATATCTTTATAACAGAATGATTTATATTCCTTTTTATAAGGAATTCCTTTTTATAAACAGAGTGATTTATATACTTGGTAATGAGATTGCTGAGTCAAATGGTATCTTTGCTTCTAGATCTTTGAGGAATTGCCACACTCTCTTCCACAATGGTTGAGCTAATTTACACCCTCACCATATAAAAGCGTTCCATTTTCTGTATAACCTTGCCAGCATCTGTGATTTCCTAACTTTTTAATAATAGCCATTCTGACTGGTGTGAGTTGGTATATTAGTCAGGGTTCTCTTGAGGGACAGGACTAATAGGATAGATGTATATATGAAAGTGAGTTTATTAAGGAGTATTGATTCACACTATCACAAGGTAAAGTCCCACAATAGGCTGTCTACAAGCTGAAGGGCAAGAAAGCCAGTCTGAGTCCCAAAGCCTCAAAAGTAGGGAAGCCAACAGTGTAGCCTCAGTCTCTGGTATAAGTCCAAGAGTCCAAAAGCTGAAGAAATTGGAGTCCAATGTTTGAGGGCAGAAAGCATCCATCATGGGAGAAAGAGGAAGGCTGGAAGACTCAGCCAATCTGGTCCTTCCACGTTCCTCTGCCTGTTTTATCCTAGCCACTCTGGCACCTGATTAGATGATATCCACCCAGACTGAGGGTGGGTCTGCCTCTCCCAGTCCACTGACTCAAATGTTAATCTCTTTTGGAAACACCCTCACAGGCACACCAAGGAACAATACTTTGCATCTTTTGATCAGTCAAGTTGACATTCAATATTAACTATCAGAGATGGTATCTCATTGTGATTTTTATTTGCATTTCTCTAATGATGTTTGGCCTTTTTTCATATGTTTGTTGGCTGCATGAATGTCTTCTTTTGAGAAGTGTCTATTCATATTCTTTGCTTACTTTTTAATCTTTTTTTTTTCTTTTAAATTTAAGTTTCTTATAGAGTCTGGATATTAGTCCTTTGTCAGATGGGTAGATTGCAAAAATTTTCTCCCATTCTGTAGATCGTCTGTTCACTTTGATGATAGTTTCTTGTGCTTTGTAGAAGCTCTTTAGTTTAATTAGATCACATTTGTCAATTTTTGCCTTTGTTGCAGTTGCTTTGGTGTTTTTATCATTTATTTTAAACTCATAGAGATGAAACTCAGAACAAAGTACCATAGTCAAGCAAAAAAAAATTACCTGAAAATGTATGTACTTATGAATTAAATAAAACCTAATATTTGTATATAGTGTCTTTCTTCAAGAAGCTATAACTAGTCAGACTGCAGGAGAAGATTTTGGGATTTGGTCAGTATGTACTCACTTGGGGATCCATTTTGAGACAGCATTTACAGCTCAACACCCAACATTGCTATTTCATGCATGACATATGATTGATCTTTGGGAAGAGAAGTCTGGTCTTACATTTTAGGTTAAGGGCAATTGTATGTATTGTCTAATGCTCATCAAGCATAAAATTATAAGTGGACTTAATTTCTCAATGCTCTATTACTGGGAGATTGAAAATTCAACTTTCTAAGGATCAAAAACTTCTGGATGTTTATGAGTCAGAAAAGACCAATGTGACATTTTTCATTCATTGTTATATTTCCAAACTTTGATGGGAAAATACAGATTCCAAGTTGCTTTAATTATAAAAGACCTTTGATTTATACAATTTGTACCTTTTATTATGCTTTTTGGAATATGCTTCCTTGATTTTCCTGGTATCTTGGACAAATGAAACATGTTTTCTTGAATATAAGGGCAGAAAATATTTTCTCTGCAACGTCACAGGAGGCTTTTTTCTTCCATTTTAAACATTGTGAATAAAATACATATAAAAATTACCATATTAAGCATTTTAAGTGTTAATTTTAGTGGTATTAAGTGCATTTACATTGTACTCAATGTCATTAAATACAACCATCACAACATCCATCTTCAGAACTTTTTCATCTTGCAAAATTGAAACTTTATACTCACTAAACAATAACCTGCAATTTCCTCTTCCCCCAGCCTCTGGCAACAAACATTCCACTTTTCATCTCTATGATTTTGGACGATTTAAGTACCTCCTATAAGTGGAATCATACATATTATGTTTTTTTGACTGACTTATTTCACTTACCATAATGTCCTCAAGGTTCATCCATGTTGTCACATGTGTCAGAATTTCCTTCCTTTTAAAGGCTGAACAATATTCCATTGTATGTAGATACTACATTTTGCTTATCCATTCATGTGTTGATGGACATTTGGGTTGCTTTCACATTTTAGCTATTGTGAATAATGCTGCTACGGACATGGGTATACAAATAGCTCCTTGAGAGACAGGCAGCTTTTGCTTCATTACTTTAGGTTGATTGGTTGGCAGTAGCTGCTACTGGAACACCACTTGTAATTTACAAAATAACCAAGAACGCTGATTGTGTCAGCTAGGATTTCAGTAGAAAGCAAAATTCATCTCAAGTGATACATGATATTTTGATGAAGAGAATGCAGAGGTGTGTGTTTTAGAGTATGGTGGGGATCAAGAAAACTAACAAGGGTGTTGAGATACCAAGAAATTAGCAACAGCAGGAAGCAGTTAGCATCTTTAGTTGTCAATGGGCAAGGAAAGCAAATAGTGTTAACAGAACCCACTAAGATCTGGAGCTACAGAGAAGGAACCATGGACCGTAGCTGAATCCATGAAAAGATGCAGCTACTGCCACAAAAGTGACCCAGAGTGGGCAGGCATGGGAACAAAATACCTCAACCTCTTTTTCCTCTTGCCCCCCAGTCTTTTGCTAATAAATCCCATTGGTTGAGTCTAATCAAAAGCCAGCTAGCAAGTGCTAGCTGTCCAGGATGACATGTTGGTCAGTCCTATATTGGTCAGTCCCATCGGAAGGAGGAACAGGGCTGAAAGGAACAAAAGAATGAATGAGGAAGGGTTCTTCCTTAGATAAAGATGTTCAAATTTTAGAATTTGTGTGTAGGGTGACATGTTGGTCAGTCCTATATTGGTCAGTCCCATCGGAAGGAGGAACAGGGCTGAAAGGAATAAAAGAATGAATGAGGAAGGGTTCTTCCTTTGATAAATATTTTCAAATTTTAGTATTTGTGTGTAGGGATAGCTGGTGTATTCTCTTACAATTGAAAAAGTTTTATTCAATCTTTTTTTCTCTCTGCTGAGATGCAAGGAAATGAGGCACACATTATTTATGAGCTTACTTTGTTTTTCATGGCACTGTGCCTTTAGAGACCGAATCACTGAATCAGAAAGTAGAATGACCAGAAATGGATCATTTCATACTGTGTACTAAAAGACACAAGCATTTAAAATTTGATTATATCAAGCCCACTCCCAAGAAAGAATAAGAGGCTATAGTCACAGCTTCTATGCCTGGCCAGCATTCATGCATGGGTGAGGAGAAATGCTGACTGAAGAGAAGAAAGTCAGCTGAAACCAAAGAGAATCTGTCAAAGGGATGAAAAATGAACTGTATGGGCTTTTAGACACACTCCATGACCAGATGGGTAAATTAGGAATTGTTTGAAAAAGCTTCTGTAAAGGAGATGTGACTGAATAAAATTATTTTATGATGTGCAAAACGCAAAATGTGGTGTATATATGTGTGTGTCTAAGGAAGGGTGAAAAGCAAATGGGGATTAGTAATACTAAAGGCAACAGAGACACAGAGAATGTGTAAGAATACTAACAGTTTCCCAGGAGGATTGTGACACGCTTAAAAAAACCAATGTTGAGAGAATTTCTATATTCATAAAACTTTTTACCACTTTTTTTTGACTATTTTTTTCATCATGTAGAACCTCCATCAATATCTCATCAATTCCCCCAATTTTCCAGGAAGGCAATGGCAGAGTATAGGCAACTACAGGTCTGGATTTGCACATAACAGAGTCAGAGATAGATTCAGATTCTGACCCAAATTTATATTTCAACAAAACTTCCTGCCTCTGAGTTCATTGCTGAATAAGTAGATTTTGCTGCCTTTCATTGTACTTATACTATATCTGCCCTTTTGATGTAAACACACATGTCTATCACATCTTTCCAATGTAATTTGCAATGAGTGACCCCATTTCAAAGCAATGTTTGTTTAGCAAAGAGTTTGCTTTGGCAAAGTTTTCTAAATAATTCATAGGTGATTTCTAGTAACTAAGAAAGAAATATTGGTCTCAATACATAAAAAATGAGTAGCCAGTGTCTATCTTAAACTAGACAAAAAGAGTATTCATTAAGGGTTACAATCTGTAACTAAAATTCAGAAATAAATTAGTGCAATTCTCATTATGCTATTAGCTGTCACATAAGGTGACAAATAATTTAAAAAGGCTTTCCTGAGAGGATGTGGAGAAATAGGAACACTTTTACACAGCTGATGGGAGTGTATATTAGTTCAACCATTGTGGAAGACAGTGTGGCGATTCCTCAGGGACCTAGAAATAGAAATTCCATTTGACCCTGCAATCCCATTACTGGGTGTATATCCAAAGGATTATAAATCGTTCTACTATAAGGACACATGCACACGAATGTTCATTGCAGCACAGTTTACAATAGCAAAGACTTGAAACCAACCCAAATGCCCATTGATGATAGACTGTACAGGGAAAATGTGGCACATATACACCATGGAATATTATGCAGCCATCAAAAATGATGAGTTTGTGTCCTTTGTAGGGACATGGATGAACCTGGAAACCATCATTCTCAGCAAACTGACACAAGAGCAGAAGATCAAACACTGCATGTTCTCACTCATAGGTGGGTGTTGTACAATGAGAACACATGGACACAGGGAGGGGAGCATCACACACTGGGGCCTGTTGGGGGGAAATAGGGGAGGGACAATGAGGGGATGGAGAGTTGGGGGGAGATAGTGTGGGGAGAAATGCCAGATGAGGTGATGGGGAGGAAGGCAGCAAATCACACTGCCATGTGTGTACCTATGCAAAAATCTTGCATGTTCTTCACCTGTACCCCAAAACCTAAAATGCAATTAAAAAAAAAAAAGGCTTTCCTAATGGGAATTCTTTACAACTTGGAACTCTAAGCCTGCTGGTGATAGGGTATTGAGATTTTGGGACCATCTATAATTACATGTTCAATGAACATTTAGCAACATATGAGTCTTTCAACTAATATGCTATAAAATTACTCATGCTTATTTACAAATTTAAAATAAAAATAAAAGTGAAGGCCAGGCACAGTAGCTCATGCCTGCAATCCCAGCCCTTTGAGGGGCTAAGGCAGGTGGATCACCTGAGGTCAGGAGTTCCAGACTAGCCTGACCAACATGGTGAAACCTCATCTTTACTAAAAATACAAAAATTAGCCAGGTGTGGTGGCATGTGCCTATAATTGCTACTCAGGAAGCTGGCACAGGAGACTCTCTTAAACCTGGGAGGCGGAGGTTGCAGTTAGCCAAGATCGTGCCACTGCACTCCAGCCTGGCCAACAGAGCAAGACTCCATCTCAAAAAAAAAAAAAAAAAAAAAAAGTGAAAGAGAAAGATGCAAGAAATGCTGGGAATCAGGAGGTGCTCATTGACCTCAGCTACTAGCAAACCGTGTGGCCCTTTAGAACTGTTCTGATTCAAAAATTGTGTCATGTAATTCTGTGACAAAAATTAAACAGAATTTTAGCCCCCAACATTTATCTTAATGAAATTGGTTGTTTGATGCTCCTAAGTAAACTAGTAACTGACTTAGAACTCTTTATTTAACATGACTTTGAAAAACGGATTGTAGAAAAAAGTCAATCCCCAAACAAATCAAATTTTATGTGAATATTATGCATTTTATGGATGTTTTCTAATGTGAATACGTTTAGTCCTCTCAGCCACTTGAAGTTCTCAAAAACTTCATGCTGTCTTTGCTTTTAGACCTTTACTTATACTTTTTGCTCTCCCTATTTCCTGCCTTCACCTGGATACAATCATACTCATCCTGAATCCCTTCCAAAACTGGATTGACTATGAAACAACCCTCATAATGTGTAGTCAGTATATCTTTGTCAGGATAGGCTAGTTTTCTGTTAATAATGAATAATCACAAATTCTTAGTAGATTTAACATAACAAACATTTAATTTCCACCTATTCTACATATGCAGTGCCGGTTTGCTAGAGGCTTCTGCTCTTTGTAATTACTCAGGAACCCTGGCAATGGTAGCCTTACTTGAGACATGCTTCCATGATCACCTCAGTGGTGGATTGTGTCCTGACTCCTTAAGTCTTCGTTGTTAATTACACATCACTGCTATTCATGTATCATTGGCCAAAGAAAGTCATGTGGCCAATCTCCCTAACTTTAATATTTGTTGAGCAGCACTGGTGACTCAAAACAGCACAGTGGTAAAGAGCTGCACTTTAGCATTCAATAAGTTGGGCTTAAATTCTGTCTCTGACCCTTGCTGGATATAACTTCCAGCAAGTTATTGAATCTTTCTTTTGTCTTAGTTTTTAAGCTGTAAAATGGTCCTTATAATAGTACATCCTTGTTGTGTTTTGAAAATTAAACGTGTTAACACAGGCAAAACACTGTATTAACAAAATATACAGTGCTTGACATTACATTGAATCAATATTAGCTATCATTTTACCCCATGTTTAGTTTTTCCTGCCTTAAAATTTTTGTTTCTAGGACTGTCCCCTCTCCAGGAGTGTAAGTTTGTGTTAGTGGAACTTTCCTTGTTGAGTGTTGTGACTTTAGTGTTCATAAAAAAGGAAAGCAACGGGTATTTTATTCCCTTTGAGTTTTAGGTGTTTGTAAGCTAATTCAGATCATTATGGTATTACTTATGGGATTTCTGCCTCAGTGAAGCAAATTGCATATGGTCATGTGAAAAAATTAATTTAGCCTTCTCACACACTCAACCAACTGCAGTGTGCCTTATCCACCAAGATAATTTGGTTTAGTTAGTAAACGAAATTTGATTTGGTTGTTTACTAAAATAAGTAAACAACTACTTTCTACTTGATTATAATTTATTTTTAGAACTTTTATTTCTAGGACAATTGAGGGGAATTGTGAAAGAAGAATGGCCTCTTAACACTAATTAAAGGCTTCATTAAAAGTCAAATAGTTCCATAGTTCCAAAAATGGAAAATATTTTCTTCCTCCAAATGGTTTCAATAAACATTCATAAACAATATATGAATCAGAGTAGAGTTTAAATGACATGTGGGTAACAGGAACATATCAAAATTCAATACAATTACGCTCACAATTTGATTCCACAAGGCAAGAAAAATAGGTTACTTAAAAACTGTCAGAATTGCAGTACAGGGACATTGACAGCTGTGAAGAAAAGTTGAATAACACTAAGCTGAAAAGGTCAACATTTCTTGTTGATATTGGTTGGTGGGATGGGAAGGAGCTTTGGGATTGTCAAGGGGCACCCTCCAGGGACATGTATTGCAGATCGTTAAGTTTTAGAGGTCAGACTTTCTGAGATAAGTAGCAGAACTTGTTTCCTCACAATAGTTCTGAACTCAGAGGTCATTCATATACTCTTCTGAATCACTTTTACCCTAAAGGCTAAAAGAGAGAATATAGGTTAATAAAACTGGGTAATGGTAAGGTTTGCAGGAGACATGGGAATCATTATTCTGTTCCTTTTAACTGAGTTTAATATCTTGTTTGGAGAGAAAGTAAAAATACAGGGAAACTAGTAAAGGAACTTATGGCCAAAAAATAAATCAATAAAATAATCTGGGTCCAATTTTTTTTTTTTTTCATTACAAACTCCATCACTGTGACTCACCTGTAAAGGCCATCCTCTTTTCTAAGCCTTTTGATTTCTGAAGGTGAATCTATATTCCAAATAACATAGTTGGCTATTGTCAAATAATCTTAGCGTTTGATGCAAAAATTAAATAATTATTAAGATGAAAGCCGGTTAATACGCAAATGTATCTTTTTGGCCAGTTATTCTGACATGTGCCATTCCACATTGCTTTGCATTCCAGGAGTTTAGAATTCTTTGTGGAATGCATCACTATCCCTAGTAGTTAAGTATTCATCACACACTGCTTTTTTTAAATTTAACAGATATAGATATTTACCCTGTAAAGCTACATAATGATAAGCATTGGGGTAAATAAAAATTTATATTTTCCATTAAAAATAGACCTAGAGATTGTAAGATTGATGATTTAAATCAATTAAAAAAATATTTCATCCAGATGTTAACATTGTGCCAAGTTGGGTTAGAAAATAATTTCCATATTTTAGGCCAGTGGCAGATCCAAGGCTACTCGGATCCTCTAAAACTGAGCTTAATATGGTGGTGGTAGTAAGATTGACCACCCAAGAGATCGAGACCATCCTGGTCAACATGGTGAAACCCCATCTCTACTAAAAATACAAAAAATTAGCTGGGCATGGTGGTGCGTGTCTAATCCCAGGGACTCAGGAGGCTGGGGCAGGAGAATTGCCTGAACCCTGGAGGCGGAGGGTGCGGTGAGCCGCGATCGCGCCATTGCACTCCAGCCTGGTTAACAAGAGCGAAACTCCGTCTCAAAAAAAAAAAAAAAAAAAAAAAAAAAATTGACCACCAGTGTGACTTACCAGATCTCATGCCAGTTGTGCGTCCACCTTTCTTGACATTCTTGAGCCACACAGGTTGGCTGTAGGCTGGGGTGAATTGGAACTGCTGAATCCTTAAGTGGTCCAATTTTGTTACAGTAATAAATGATATTAGCCAACCATTATTAATCACTTCCTATGTTCTTGGCACTTTTCTAATAATTTTACATGTATTAGCTCATTGACCTTTCACACTCCAGTCATTATTATGAGGCACTTTTATCTCTGTTTTGCAGATGAGTTAGCAGAGTTAGAGAGGTTTTTCCTAAACTTGCCCAAATCTCTATGCTGGTAAGTGATGGAGCCAGATTAAAATACAAGTGGTCATGTTCCAAAGTCATTGGTCCTTAAGTTTTATACCACATTGTCAGACATAGCTTCTTGATTCTCAAACATGTGGATGTACTACTGCCAAATATCCTCTGAGTTCTTAAATTGTGTTTGTTTACAACATTTATTAATATAGTAACTAAACATATATATTTAAATAAGAAGGCTCATTAACTTGAAAAATAGTACTATAGCAGGAATGTAATACAGTTTATTTTATTATTTTACTTATTTAATTAATTTATTATTTTTTAGATACATGGTCATACTGTGTCACCCAGGTTAGAGTACAGTGACATGATCATAGTTCACTGTAGTCTTGGACTCCTGGGCTCAGGTGAGCCTCCTGCCTCAGCCTCCTGAGTAGCTAGGACTACTACTGACATGTACCACTATGCCTGGCTAACTTTTAAATTTTTAAATGTTTAGTAGAGACAAGCTCTTGCTATTTTGTCTCAGCCCGAAGCACTCCTCCTGCCCTGACCTCCCAAGTTGCTGGGATTATAGGCGAGAGCCATCGCACCTGGCTACAATTTTAATCTATTGGAAAAAATATCTGCTATGTCAGACTACTCTTCCCCAGCCCACATTAAGTCTGTTTCTTGTAAACGTTTTTTGATGTATTACATATTTTTGTTGGGTGTTTTGTGAAAAGTTTGTTAAAGCAATTATGAAAAAATTTTAATTCTTAGCATTTAAATAATGACAAAGTTGAAGTTCATTTGTATTTATGTACATCAAGTAACTTGTTATTTCTAAAATTTCTTCTTAGAGACTAGATAGAAATATCCTATCCATTGTTTTTCACTTACTTTTTTGTAAAACGAGAATGATTGAAAGTCAGGAGTAAGAAAGTAGGATTTAACTTTTTCAGTGGCTCACGCCAGTAATCCCAACACTTTGGGAGGCCAAGGTGGGTGGATCACCTGAGGTCAGAAGTTCGAGACCAACATGGCAAAACCCTGTCTTTACTAAGAATATAAAAATTGTCTGGGCATGGTGGTGGGTGCCTGTAATCCCAGCTATTTAGGTGGCTGAGGCAGGAGAATTGCTTGAACCCAGGAGACAGAGGTGGCAGTGAGCCGAGATTGCACCACTGCACTCCAGCCTGGGCAACAAGAGTAAAACTCCATCTGAAAACCAACCAGCCAACCAACCAGTCACCTTGTATCACATTTGCAATATGAAAAATGCAGAATGACTTGTAATATTTTTTGTTATCAAATAAAATATTCAGCAACAGATAAGAAAAATAAACATACACATTGATTGGAAGAATTATGTGTCTAACTTATTTGCTAGTTGTGAGTTAATAGAATACATGATGTTAGATTCTCTGTATTTCTGAAATGGAAGAGGATTATTGCAGACCTGAGTGAAACAAATGGGAACCTGGGTAAAGAGGCTAAACAATTATTATTAATTAAAAATGTACATTATTTCAGTATTCACTTTGTATGGCCAAATGTCTAATTGCACGTCTGCCTTTTCCATTTGTAATATTTCAGGATTCCAGTCAGGTGGCATGCTGGATGATGTTTATCATAATTATGCTGCATCTTACCAACTGAATAGGAAACTGTTGAAATATTGCACATAAGTCTTTCAATGTAAAAAAATTGCATATCAGGACATACATAGAAAGGTAAAGAAGATGTGAGCATAGCATTAGATATATTGCTAACAGTGACAATATAATTTCTTGAAATATTAACAGCATTGTTCCCTTTCTTTCTACCCTTAGACTCTGGACAAGAGTAGAGTAGATGTTCATAGTTACTGCCATTCACTTTGCACAATCCCAGGGACCTTTGAATGATTCAACATAGCCAAGTGGCCATACCATTTTAAAGGACATAAACATTCTTATTAAGCTGTTGAGAATTTTGACCTTTCTTAAATGTCAGAAAAGAGATAGTCTACAAATAAATTGTAATCAATGGGAAGCATCATATACCAAGTCAAGTCTTTTGTCCTCCTCAGACTCCACGGGAGGTGGTGGATTTAGTGAAATGCTGTTTTCTATTATGTGAAAGCATTTGATAATTTAATACTGACTCTATTGGCACAGAAAGTGCTGTGAGATCTGACACTGGTGATCATAGAACTGTGTTCACCTGAACCAGTTCCCACATTTTACAAGTGAGAAAATGGAGGCTCAGAGAAATAAAATGATTTGCCGAGATAGCCAGTTAGTAGCAGAGGCAGGAACAGAATCCAGGTCTTCTGACTCCCAACTTTGTATTCTTTCTACTTTATTATATAGAATTGGATTTTTTCTCTTTTGTACTTTTCTGCCTTTTTGTGCAGTTCATTATATGCTGCTGTTCCAAGCAAAGGAATTGAATTTTTCATTCTAATTTTAATAAGGTGCCACAAAACTGAAATTCACATTTGAATTCCAATTTCCTTTCTTAAACCATAAAGTGTGCTGAATAGTAAAGACAAACCTAAGGTTCATAATCTTATATACAGCTAATTATCAACCCTGCCAACATTTTGACTAATTTTGTTTTCTTCTGGTTCACATACTTCTAGTTGAGGCTTTGAAAATCTCTCTGGATTCCTTTAAGATTAGCGAAACATTTGTCAGAAACATCAGCTCACCAATTTTATTTTTTTTTTGTGGTGGGAAGATTAAACATTTATTTTTTTTCAGCAATTTTATAATATGTGATACATTATTATTAACTGTGATCACCATGCAGTTCAATAGATCACTAAAGCTTATTTCTCCATTCTAACTAAAGCATTGTACCCTTTGATTAACATCTTCTGTTTCCCAATCCTTTTCTTCTGTCCAGCCTCTGGTAACCACCTTTCTAATCTGTTTCTATGAGATCAACTTTTCAGTTTCCATGTATGACTGGGATCATAGTATTTGACTTTGACTTTTTGTGTCTGGCTTATATCACTTAGCATAATGTTCTCCAGTTCCATCTATGTTGTTGCTGTGAGTGACACAGAATCTCCTTTTTTTTTTTTTTCTGGAGACTCTTACTCTGTTGCTTAGGCTGGAGTGCAGTGGCATGATCTCGGCTCACTGCCACCTCTACCTACTGGGTTCAAGGGATTTTCCTGCCTCAGCCTCCTGAGCAGCTGGGATTACAGGTGCACACCACCATGCCCAGCTAATTTTCTGTGTTTAGTAGAGACAGGGTTTCACCATGTTAGCAAGGCTGATCTTGAACTCCTGACCTCTGGTGATCTGCCTGCTTTGGCCTCCCAAAGTGCTGGGATTACAGATGTGAGCCACCATGCCCGGCCCAATCTCCTTATTTTTTAAAGGCTAAAGAGTATTCCATTGTGTATATATGTGCCACATTTTCTTTATTCATTCATCTGTTGATGAACAATTAGGTTGCTTCCATATTTTGGCTATTGTGAATGATGCTAAAATAAACATGGGTGTGCAGATATCTCTTTGACGTATTGATTTCATTTCCTTTGGATATATACCCAGAAGTGTGTATATAGTTTTAGCTTTTTGAGGAAACTCTATACTATTTCCAAAATGGCTATACTAATTTACATTTCTGCCAATAGTTTATAAGGATTCCCTTTTATCCATAACCTTGCCAAGACTTGCTATTGTTCTTCTTTGATAATAGGAATTCTAACAGGTGTGAGATTATATCTCATTGTGGCTTTAATTGGTATTTCTCTGATGTTTAGAAATGTTGGACATTTTTTCATATATATCTGTTGGCCATTAGTATTTACGAATGTCTATTTACATCCTTTGCCAATTTTTAAATGGGGTTATTTGTTTTATTGCTGTTGAGTTGAGTTGCTTATATATTTTGAATATTAGCCCCTTATCAGATGCATGGTTTACCAATATTTTCCCCGAACTCATGCATTGCCTCTTTATTCTGTTGTTTCCTTTGTTGTGCAGAAGGAAACAATATATCCTTCTATGTTTTTTCCAGGAAACTTTACAGCTTCAGATCTTACATTTAAGTCTTTTTTTCATTTTCAGTTGATTTTTGTATATGGCATAAGATAAGGGTTCAATTTTTTTCTTCTCCATGTGGATATTCAGTATTCCCAACACAATTTATTGGAGAGTTTTTCCTTTCCGTTGTGTGATCTTTGATACGTTTGCCAAAATTTCACTGACCATAAATACATAGATTTGTTTTCAGCGTGTCCATTCTGTTTCATTCTTCTCAAATTTGTTGAGACTTGTTTTGTGGACTAACAAATAATATATCCTGGGGGATGTTTTTTGTGTATTTGAGAAGAATGTGTATTTTGCTGTTGTTGGATGAAATGTTCTGTAAATGTCTAATGGGTTCATTTAATCTAAAGTGTTGTTCAAGTACAGTGTTTCCTTATTGATTTTCTGTTTGGATGCTCTGTCCATTAATGAAGTGGGGTATTGAAGTCTCCTGTTATTGATTACAGTCTTTCTCTCCTTTTATATCTATTAATATTTGCTTTATATAGTTAGGTGTTCCAATGTTACGTGCATATATATTTACAATTCTTATGTCTGCTTGATGTATTGACCCCTTTCATTATATAATGATCTTTTAGAATCTCTCTTTATAGCTTTCAACTGAAAGTCTATCTTTCTAAGTATAGCTCTTCTTATTCTTTTTGGGTTTCCATTTCTGTAGCATTTTTGTTCTTCCTTTCATTTTTAGTCTATGTGTGTGCTTAAAGGTGAACTGAGTCTCTCGTAGGTAGCATATAATTAGGATATAGTTAGATTTTGTTCCATTTAGCCACTTGATGTCTTTGGGTTAAAAAACTTAATCCATCTAATAATTGTGGATAACTTAGATCTTACTATTGCCATTTTGTTAATTGTCTTCTGGTTAATTTGTATATCCTTAGTTCATCTCTTCTTCTCTTGCTGTCTTCCATTGTGGTCTGATGATTGTCTGTGTTGGTATGCCTTTCAATCTTTTGCCTTTGAACCACAATTTTTGCTTTGTGGTTAACATGTAATTTTAAGCTGATAATAACTTTCGATTACTTATGCAAACTCTATACTTTAACTTGCCTTCAATTTGCTTCTGCTGACATATTGTAAAAAATCTTTTGTAGGTATTTCCCTTAAATTGTTGTAGCTATAGTTTTTAAGTTTTTTCTTTTAACCTTCCTACTAGAGGTATAATTGATTTTTATAGCACCACTACAGTAAATGAGTGTTATCAGTTTGACTATATATATATATTTTTTATTGCATTTTAGGTTTGGGGGCACATGTGAAGAACATGCAAGATTGTTGCATAGGTACACACATGGCAGTGTGATTTGCTGCCTTCCTCCCCATCACCTATATCTGGCATTTCTCCCCATGCTATCTCTCCCTAACTCCTCACACCCTGCTGCCCCTCCCCTATTTCCCCCCAACAGACCCCAGTGTGTAGTGCTCCCCTCCCTGTGTCCATGTGTTCTCATTGTTCAACACCTGCCTATGAATGAGAACATGTGGTGTTTGATTTTCTACTCCTGTGTCAGTTTGCTGAGAATGACGGTTTCCAGGTTCATCCATGTCCCTACAAAGGACACGGACTCATCGTTTTTGATGGCTGCATAATATACCATGGTGTATATGTGCCACATTTTCCCTGTCCAGTCTATCATCGATGGGCATTTGGGTTGGTTGCAGGTCTTTGCTATTGTAAACTGTGCTGCAATGAACATTCGTGTGCACGTGTTCTTATGGTAGAACGATTTATAATCCTTTGGATATATACCCAGTAATGGGATTGCTGGGTCAAATGGAATTTCTATTTCTAGGTCCTTGAGGAATCACCACACTGACTTCCACAATGGTTGAACTAATTTACACTCCCACCAACAGTGCAAAAGTGTTCCTATTTCTCCACATCCTCTCCAGCATCTGTTGTCTCCAGATTTTTTAATGATAGCCATTCTAACTGGTGTGAGATGGTATCTCAATATAGTTTTGATTTGCATTTCTCTAATGACCAGTGATGATGAGCACTTTTTCATATGTTTGTTGGCCTCATGTATGTCTTCTTTTGTAAAGTGTCTGTTCATACCCTTTGCCAACTTTTGAATGGGCTTGTTTTTTTCTTGTAAATCTGTTTTAGCTCTTTGTAAATTCTGGATACCAGCCCTTTGTCAGATGGGTAAACTGCAAAAATTTTTTCCCATTCTCTTGGTTGCCGATTCACTCTAATGACTGTATCTTTGGCCATGCAGAAGCTGTGGAGTTTGATTAGGTCCCATTTGTCTATTTTGGCCTTTGTTGCCAATGCTTTTGGTGTTTTGGTCATGAAGTCCTTGCCTACACCTATGTCCTGAATGGTTTTGCCTAGATTTTCTTCTAGGATTTTTATGGTGTTAGGTTTTGTGTTTAAGTCTTTAATCCATCTGGAGTTAATTTTAGTGTAAGGTGTCAGAAAGGGGTCCAGTTTCTGCTTCCTGCACATGGCTAGCCAGTTTTCCCAACACCATTTATTAAACAGGGACTCCTTTCCCTATTGCTTGTTTTTGTCAGCTTTGTCAAAGATCAGATAGTTGTAGATATGTTGTGTTGCCTCCGATGCCTCTGTTCTGTTCCATTGGTCTATATCTCTGTTTTGGTACCATTACCATGCTGTTTTGATTATTGTAGCCTTGTAGTATAGTTTGAAGTCCGGTAGTGTGATGCCTCCCGCTTTGTTCTTTTTGCTTAGAACTGACTTGGCTATGTGGGCTCTCTTTTGGTTCCATATGAAGTTTAAGGTGCTTTTTTCCAGTTCTGTGAAGAAGGTCATTGGTAGCTTGATGTGGATAGCGTTGAATCTGTAAATTACTTTGGGCAGTATGGCCATTTTCACGATATTGATTGTTCCTAACCATGAACATAGAATGTTCCTCCATCTGTTTGTGTCCTCTCTGATTTCATTGAGCAGTGGCTTGTAGCTCTCCTTGACAAGGTCCTTTACGTTCCTTGTTTGTTGTATTCCTAGGTATTTTATTCTCTTTGTAGCAATTGTGAATGGCAGTTCATTCTTGATTTGACTCTCTTAAGTCTGTTATTGGTGTATAGGAATGCTTGTGATTTTTGCACATTTATTTTGTATCCTGAGACTTTGCTGAAGTTGCTTATCCATTTCAGGAGATTTTGGGCAGAGACGATGGGATCTTCTACATATACAATCATGTTGTCTGCAAATAGAGACCATTTGACTTCCTTTCCTGTTTGAATACCTTTTGTTTCTTTTTCTTGCCTGATTGCTCTGGCTAGAACTTCCAGTACTATATTGAATAGGAGTGGTGAGAGAGGGCATCCTTGACTAGTGCCAGATTTCAAAGGGAATGCTTCCAGTTTTTGCCCATTCAGTATGATATTGGCTGTTGGTTTGTCGTAAATAGCTTTTATTATTTTGAGATACGTTCCATCTCAGTACCTAGTTTATTGAGAGTTTTTAGCATAAAGGGCTGTTGAATTTTGTCAAAGGCCTTCTTTACATCAATTGAGATAATCGTGGTCTTTGTCTTTGGTTCTGTTTATGTGGTGAATTACGTTTATAGGCTTGCATATGTTTAAACAGCCTTGCATCCCCGAGGTGAATCCTACTTGATCATGGTGGATTAGCTTTTTGATGTGCTGTTGCAATTGGCTTGCCAGTATTTTATTGAAGATTTTTGCATCTATGTTCATCATGGATATTGGCCTGAAGTTTTCTTTTCTTGTTGAGTCTCTGCCGGGTTATGGTATCAGGGTGATGTTGGTCTCATAAATGATTTGGGAAGGATTCCCTCTTTTTGTTTATTTGGAATAGTTTCAGAAGGAATGGTACCAGCTCCTCTTTGTGTGTCTTGTAGAATTTGGCTGTGAACCCTTTGGATCCGGGCTTTTTTTGGGTGGTAGGCTCTTAACTGCTGCCCCAAATCAGACCTTCTTATCGGTCTGTTCAGGGTTTCGGCTTCTTCCTGGTTTAGGCTTGGGAGGAGGCAAGTGTCCAGGAATTTATCCATTTCTTCTAGGTTTACTAGTTCATGTGCATAGAGTTGTTTGTAATAATCTCTGATGATGGTTTGAATTTCTGTGGAATCTGTGGTGATATCCCCTTTATCATTTTTTTATTGCATCAATTTGGTTATTCTGTCTTTTCTTTTTTATTAATCTGACTAGTGGTCTGTCTATTTTGTTGATCTTTTCGAAAAACCAGCTCCTGGATTTATTGATTTTTTTTGAACGGTTTTTTGTGTCTCTATCTCCTTCAGTTCTGCTCTGATCTTGGTTGTTTCTTGTCTTGTAGGTTTTGCATTTTTTTGATCTTGCTTCTCTAGCTCTTTCAATTTTGACGATAGGGTGTCAATTTTAGATCTCTCTTTGCTTCTCATGTGGGCACTTATTTTTATATATTTTCCTCTAGACACTGCTTTAAATGTGTCCCAGAGATTCTGGTATGTTGTGTCTTCATTCCTGTTGGTTTCGAAGAACATCTTTATTTCTGCCTTCATTTCATTGTTTATCCAGTCAACATTCAAGAGCAAGTTGTTCAGTTTCCATGAAGCTGTGCAGTTCTGAGTTACTTTTTGAATTCTGAGTTCTAACTTGATTGCACTGTGGTCTTAGAGACTGTTTGTTACAATTTCCATTCTTCTGCATTTGCTGAGGAGTGATTTACTTCCAATTATGTGGTCAAATTTTGAGTAGGTGTGATGTGGTGCTGAGAAGAATGTATATTCTGTGGATTTGGGGTGGAGATCTTTGTAAATGTCTCTTAGGTTTGCTTGTTCCAGGTCTGAGTTCAAGTCCTGGATATCCTTATTAATTTTCTGTCTCATTGATCTGTCTAATATTGACAGTGGGGTGTTAAAGTCTCCCAGTATTATTGTGTGGGAGTCTAAGTCTCTTTGTAAGTCATTAAGAACTTGCCTTATGTATCTGGGTGCTCCTGTATTGGGTGCGTATATGTTTAGGATCGTTAGCTCTTCTTGTTGCATTGATGCTTTTACCATTATGTAATGTCCTTCTTTGTCTCTTATGATCTTTGTTGCTTTAAAGTCTATTTTATCAGAGATGAGAATTGCTACTCCTGCTTTTTTTTTTGCTCTCCATTTGCTTGGCAAATCTTTCTCCATCCCTTTATTGTGAGCCTTTGTGTATCCTTGCATGTGAGATAGGTTTCCTGGATACAGTACACCGATGGGTTTTGTCTTTTTATCCAATTTGCCAGTCTGTGTCTTTTGATTGGGGCATTTAGTCCATTTACATTTAGGGTTAATATTGTTATGTGTGAATTTGATCCTGCCATTTTAATGCTAGCTGGCTCTTTTGCCCGTTAGTTGATGCAGGTTCTTCATTGTGTTGATGCTCTTTACCATTTGGTATGTTTTTGGAGTGGCTGGTACTGGTTGTTCCTTTATATGTGTAGAGCCTCTTTCAGGAGCTCTTGTAAAGCTGGCCTGATGGTGACAAAATCTCTGAGTACTTGCATGTTCACAAAGGATTTTATTTTTCCTTCACTTATGAAGCTTAGTTTGGCTGGATATGAGATTCTGGGCTAAAGGTTCTTTTCATTAAGGATGTTGAATATTGGCTCCCACTCTCTTCTGGCTTGCAGGGTTTCTGCCGAGAGATCTGCTGTGAGTCTGATGGGCTTCCCTTTGTTGGTAACCCGGCCTTTCTCTCTGGCTGCCCTTAGCATTTTCTCCTTCATTTCAACCCTGGTGAATCTGACGTTTATGTGCCTTGGGGTTGCTCTTCTTGAGGAATATCTTTGTGGTGTTCTCTGTATTTCCTGGACTTGTATATTGCCCTGCCTTGGTATGTTGGGGAAGTTTTCCTGGATAATATCCTGGAGTATTTTCCGTCTTGGATTCATTCTCTTCGTCACATTCAGGTACACCTATCAAACGTAGATTAGGTGTTTTCACATAGTCCCACGTTTCTTGGAGACTTTGTTCATTCCTTTTTACCCTTTTTTTCCTAATCTTGCCTTCTCATTTTATTTCATTGAGTTGATCTTCGACCTCTGATATCCTTTCTTCTTGGTCAATTTGGCTGTGGAAACTTGTGCATGCTTCGCGAAGTTCTTGTGTTGTGTTTTTCAGCTCCAAAAATTCACTTAGATTCCTTTCTACTTTGTCCATCTTCATTAGCACTTCTTCAGGTCTTTTTTCAAGGTTCTTAGTTTCTTTGCATTGGGTTAGAACATGTTCTTTTAGCTCACAGAAGTTTCTTATTACCCACTGTCTGCAGCCTGATTCTATCATTTCATCACACTCATTTTCCATCCAGCCTTGTTCCCTTGCTGGTGAGGAGTTGTGATCCCTTGTAGGAGGAGAGGTGTTCTAGTTTCGGTTGTTTTCATCCTTTTTGCGCTGGTTCCTTCCCATATTTGTGGATTTATCCACCTGCTGTCTTTGTAGTTGCTGACTTTCAGATTGTGTCTCTGAGTTGACGTTCTATTTGTTGATGATAAAGTTATTTCTGTTTCTTAGTTTGCCTTCTAACAGTCTGGCCCCTGTACTGTAGGACTGCTGAGGTCCACTCCAGACCCTGCTTGCTTGGGGATCACCTGCAGTGGCTGCAGAACAGTAAGGGTCGCTACCAGTTTCTTCTTCTGCTATCTTTGTCCCAGAAGGATACCCGCCAAATGTCAGTCTTATCTGTCTGTTATCAGGTGACTCTTTGGATGTATGGGGGTCAGGGAGCTGCCTGAGGAGACATTCTGCCCTTTATAGAAGCTCAAGTGCTGAGCTGTGATCTCGTTGTTCATTCAGAGCTGCTGGGCAGGTAGGTTTAGGTCTGCTGCAGCAGAACTCATAAACTGCTTTTTGTTCCCAGGTGCTCTGTCCCAGGGAGTTAGGGCTCTATTTATGAATCTGTTGTGCTGCTGCCTTTTTTTTTCAGGACTGCCCTGCCCAGCGAGGAGGCAGCCTAGTAACTGTCTGCTTGCAGAGGCTTTGCTGAACTGCTGTGGGCTCCAGCCAGCTACCGTGTGAACTTCTCTGCAGTCCTGTTTATATGGGTGTAGTTAGAACTGCCTTGGCAATGGTTGCCCACCTCTGTATTGGTGGACTCTCTGTGTAATGGCAGGTTGCCTTGGCAACGGCAGGCTGACTCTGCAATGGCAGACTACCTCCGTAGTGGTGGAGTGCCTCGGTAATGGTGGATGCCACTGCCCCACAGAGCTGGACCATCCCGGGTTTAGCTCTGCTTGCTGTGAAACTCTCAATCCAGAGAGTTTCTGATTACTGCTCTTTTGTGGGGGTTGCACCAGCCAAGCCCGATCACCTGGCTCCATGTCTCAGAGCCTTTTTTTTTTTTTTTTTTTAAGTTGAACAGTTGACTCTCTCCCAGGTGTCCCAGTCACCTGTTGAAGAGGCACCGCGATCTGTGTGATTTCCTGTGTGGTAACTCACTGCGCTGGCTGAAACACCAGCACTGAGATTCGTGGCGCTTTTTTTGCCTAGGAATCTCCTTTCCTGGCTCCCTGTTCAGTCCCCTTTTTAATCAGGTGAATGTGCGACTTCCCAGGGCTCCAATCGCTAGCTAAAAGGGCACCAAGACCAGTGTATTTTGTATGGAGAACCGCCACACTGGGGTGCCAGCAAAGCAGCTGTGCCGGCCAAAACAGCCGTGCTGGTGACCCATGGGGCTCCTCCGTCTGGGAATCTCCTGGTCTGTGGGCAATAAAAATCCGCCTGGAAATGTGGCCTCCACCCACCCTTTGAACTTTCACTGGAGCTGCAATCCTGAGCTGTTCCTAAACGGCCATCTTGGATCTTCTCTCAATTTGACTATATTCTTACCTTTACCAGTGGGTTTTATAGTTTCACATGTTTTTATGTTACTACTTAGCCTGATGGATTCCTTTTAGCATTTGTCATAAGACCAGTCTAGTGGTGATAAATTCTCTTACCTTTCATTTGTCTAAGAAAGTTTTGCTTTTCTCTTCATTTTTTTAAGGACAGGATTGAGGGGTATAGTATTCTTGGTTGTAATTTTTTCTTTCAACTTTTTGAATATATCACCCTATTCCTTCTGTCCTGGAGGGTTTCTGCTGGAACATCCACTGATGATTTATAGGATTCCCCTTGTGTGTGACATGTTACTTTTCCCTTTCAGCTTTCCAATATTCTCCCTTTGTGTTTAACTTTTGACAATTTGATTATACCACATCTCAGTATGCATATGTTTGTATTCATCTTAGTACATGGCTGTTGAGCTTCCTGGATCTAGATTTTTATTTCTTTCCCATACTTGGGAAATTTTCTGCTATTATTTCTTAGAATATATTTTTTCTGTCCCTTTCTCTCTTCTTCTTTGGTACACCAATAATGAATATGTTATTTTACTTGATAATGTCCCATAGGTCCTTTAGGTTATTGCCATCTTTTATTTTTTTATTCTTTCCTGTTGTTACTCCTCTGATTGGATGATTTTCAGTGACCTTACTTCGAGTATACTAATTCCTTTTCCTACTTCATCTACTGTGCTATTGACTCTCTCTATTGAATTCTTAAGGTTATTATATTCTTCAGCTTGATGTTTGGTACTTTAAAATATCTTTATCTCTTTGTTGATGTGCCTAATTTGTTTATGCATTGCTTTCTATACCTCAGTATCTTTATAAATGTCCTTTTGAATTATCTGTCAGGTAAATAACATATTCGTTTCTTTAGAACTGGCTTCTGGAGATATATTTTGCTCTTTTATTTGGAACATATGTCTCTGTTTTCTTGTTTTGTTTGACCCTCTATGATGGTTTCTGTGCATTGGATAAAAGAACTACCTTTACTGTTCTTCTTAGTCTGGTTTTCTGTAGGAGACATTACTCTTCAATCAGCCTAGCTAGGGATTCTAGATGCCTCTAAACTCTTTGTACTTGTCCAACCTGCTGTCTTTGTTCTTCGTGGCCTTTAGGAAATTAAAGAATGTGAAGCTTTGCTATCGTCTTGAGAGGGATGGAATAGAAACCAGTCCTTTGGGATGCAGATGGAGACATTTGGGATATTAGATATGTCTTCTAGTTCCCTCTTTCTTTGCAGAGATGCTGAGTGCCAGTATTTATCTTCCACTTGTTCTGCCCTACACAAAGGAGAAGTTCTGATGTACATACCTATGCTCTTGATCAGACTACTCATTTTGGACGTGGGGAGATAGCTATTAAATATTTGCAAGTTTAAAAGCCACCTTTTTGTTCTCTGTGGCCTAAGAGACTCAGGAGTGCAGAACTCTGTCAACTGCTACAGCTAGATGATTTAGGAGCTAGTCCTTTAGATGAAAGCTGTAAAAGTTGGGGCAAGCAGAAACTACTTCCAAGGAGATCTGTAGATCTAAATTTCTTACTAGAACAAGCCAGGGAAGAGGGTGCAGGAAGTCCCACTCTCCTGTTTGAGCAAGCAGATGTCTCATCATCTCCCAGCAGGGGAATCTTCCAGTCTGGAGTTAACTCTGAAATAAGTCAGGGAGAAAGGCACGAGGAGTGCCCACTTTCTCTTTCAGGCATGGAGTAGTCCCCATGTCTCTCTCTAATGAGAGATTCAGGAATTTATCTCTGGAGTTATGCCAGGAAAGAAGGTGCAGGGCCAGTTGAAGCCAGGAAGGGAATGTGCTTTCTCTCTCATACTTGCTGCTGGAAGAGACCTCCAGCCTCTTTCCAGAGAGAGAATATAGGGTTGGACTTATTGCTGGAGCAAGCCCATAAGAAGATGTAGGGAGCTCATACGTTTATTGTAGCACTATTCTTAATAGCAATGTCATGGAATCAACCTAAGTGTCCATCAGTGGTTGACTGGAGAAAAAAAAGGTAGTACATATACACCACTGAATACTATGCAACTATAAAAAATTAAATCATGTCATTTGCAGCAATATGGATACAGCTGGAGGCCATTCTCCTAAGTGAAATAACTCAGAAACATAAAATATCTCATGTTCTCATTTAATAAATGGGAACTAAATAGCGAGCACACATAAACATAAAGATGGAAATAACGCACACAGGACTCCAAAAGAGGGGAGGGTGGGAGGGAGTGAGGGTTGAAAAAATTACTTATTGGATACAATATTCACTATTTGAGTGACAGTTCACTAAAAGCCCAAACCTCATCATTATACAATACATCCATGTGTAAACCTGCACATGTACCCTCTGAATCTAAAATAAAATAGAAAGAGAAGATACAGGGAGTGCTCTGTTTTCTTTTAAGGAATGGATATGTTCCCCATCCTACATATACTGATAGATTGCAGATATTTATTTTAGGAGAAATCCAGGGAAGAAAGCATGGGGAATACGTTCAAGTAAGCAGAAGTTTCACCCCTCTTGGTGGGACGAGGCTTCTGATCTGGAGTTATCTCCATATCAAGCCAAGGAAAAAGGCAGAGAGTTCTCCCTTTCTTTTGAAAGAACAATGAGGTCCCCAGGCCTCCTCTAATAAGAGACTGCAAAAATCTATCTCTGTAGCAAGCCAGAGAAGAACGTGTAGGGATACCCACTCTTTTGTTCAAGCAAGAGGAATTTTTACATCTTCTATACAGGATGAGGCTTCTGGTCTGCTGTTATCACTGAAGCAAGTCAAGAAAGAAGGCACAGGGAGTGTCCTTTTTCTGTTTTAGGGACAGGGAAGATCCCCAGCCTTTCTCTAATGAGAGAGTGCAAGAATTTCTCTCATAAGCAAGCCAGAGGAGAGGGTGGGGGTGTGTGTGTGTGTCTTTTCCCCTCACAAAAAACCCAAGAAATTTATTTTTCACCACAAAACTTCCAAAGTATTACTACTTTCTAAGTGCTGATTCTCCTGTGCTTAACTTGCTGGTTTCTCACACATAAAAGACGGTAGAGTTGTCTTTGGCAGCTGCTGATATGGTTGGCATTCACTGGGATTAAGTGAAAAATCCATTGCCTAAAAGATGACATTTTAAAAAAGGATATCCTAAACCAAATAAGGAACAACATGAAATCAGATTTATTCTTCCTTAAAATTAGTTGGAGTCCCTGTAAGTTGCACTTTTATCTCAAAAAAACATAATGTTATGCATGAAGCTAATTTTAACATATATATGGTATTTTGGAGTTCTGAGAAAGTGATTTTATCTGATTTGAATTTATTACACTGAGTGAAATACTGCTGTTTGGACAGTGTGCCAGTTTTCACATTTTCAGTATAAATGTTGCCCTGAAATGGCAGCTCCTGTGCCTTCCTGCTGGCTGCCATCCTCTCACCTCTTACTGTCAGTGTGTAAACCACTTTTTGCCAGCAACCCCTGCTTGGTACAATCTTCTTACCAACTGAGGCACAGCTCTGTTTCTTTTATTTATGATCAGCCACCTTTCCCAGGTTACTTAGAGAACCATTATATTATTACTGAAATAAACTATTACAACTGAAAGAGTCCTGGACACTCAACCTAGCTCTTTTATGTGATAAATAAGGACCAAAGTGTTTAAGTGACATGCCTGAGTTCACATTTCTTAGTGCCATTGGCGGAAACAGAACACTTGTCTCTCAGCATTAACTTTCTTTTACCTCTGCTTTTTCCTATTTGTCACTTTTTGGACAGGCTATAAAAATTCTGGTAGATTTTGTCTGATAAAACCCTTGATAGATCTAATTGCTGATTACAAAGCACTAAAACTTTATATCCTCAAATAACTCCCAAAGTACCCATAGTTTGCAAACTTTAAACCGTTTTTTGAATTTCTGTTGCATCTTTTTGCTTTGATAGATTTGGTGGCCCACACAATACCTCAGTCATGTTTCATTGAGGGCCAGCTTGATTGTGACCTGCATACATTACTGAGGGTATCTGGGGGTTTGATGAAGGAAACTGCCAGGAGGACATTTAAGCAAAAGCATCTGGAGAATTTTGGAAATAAAAAGAGTATCTGCTACTGAGTAAAGAGGGAGTGAAACACAGAAGCTGGCCCAATAACAGTATCTCAATGGGGAAAGACTAGGCAGTGATTAGAATAGCCTGGGCACTCTCACTGATACTTATTCTCTGGCCATGAGACATGAGCCAGTAACAAAATATAACGGAGACAGGGGTTGAACAAAAACAATCAAATTAGAAAAAGCTGTTTTAAGTAAAATCTCTATAAGACATTTGGTGAGTAAAACAGCAATTTTTTTGTACTTGAGACTGGAACACAAAAGCACAGGAATGTCAAGTCTTTTAGTTTCAGCATGAAATTCAGCATTGTTGAAATCTATGGTAACCTTCAGGTAACTTAATGCTCTGATATCAGTGTGATTTGTTACTGGGCATTCTTCCTGGATCAGCCCCCAAACTCTCAACCAGGGTTTTACTTGAGCAAGATTAGAGATAGCTTGGAGACTATGGGGTCTATATGAATAAGTGACTGAAGAACTTTTGGGCACAGGTGTTTTCTGTAAGTTCGGTGAAGAAATAGTTGTACTTTGACATCTGTCTCAGTGACTATACCACAAAAGGAGGTTGAAGATCTTTTTCTTCACCACTGACCACCACTTAAGTTTTGTCTTTGTAAAGCCCATGTTCTAGGTGGTAGTTATGCCCAGCAGGACCTACTGACAATTGGCAGCTATGCCTGGCAGACAGATTAGATATTGCAGGGCAGACTAGCAAAGGAGATGTTGTTTAAAAGCTATTCACAGTGGAGGCAGCATCAGGCCCAGTAGGAGTGGGGCATCAAGCAAATGTAGCATTGTTACACAGGAGTGCTCATCAGATGCTCTCCTAGCACTTGTGAAACCCTCTTAGGGCCTTGCAAGGATACTTGAGGAAAGAACTCAGAGATTGTTGATGTTCTATGTGAGCAGGTGGTGGAAGGCCTGGGGAAATGAGTTATATTTGCGCCCTGTTTCTTAAATCCTTTAAAAACTTTTTGAATTCGGAGAGTACATGCGCAAGTTTGTTCCCTGGGTTTATTGCATAATGCTGCATTTCTCAGATCTTTCAATCCTGCTTGAATCACCTGTATTACTGTTTGGAAGCAAATTGGTTTACTTTAATATAAAATTTATAAATGAAAGAACACTTTTAGGAATACTAGCATTCTTGCAAATGATTTCAGTATATTATGATTATTTTCTTAATTCTCCTAGAATGACAAACCTTGGCTAACTGCTCCATACTTTGCATTACATATTATAGACTTTATTTATTTTGGCTCTTGAAACTTTGCACAGCTATATATATATTTTTTAAATCAGTTTTCAGGTGTTTAGTTGTCTCTTTGCTCTAGTGACAAACAGTATAAGAGTAATGAGAGAAATAGGACTTCTCAGCAGCCGTTTCAGTGTTGGTGTCTAAGTTTCCTTAAGGTCTTGTGTCCTTGGTCAAACCGAGTCTCCAGATGGCACTGTTGTCAGAAAGATCTGGAAAAGTTGATGACCCAAATATATTTTTATATCTGTGTTTCAGTTCGTAAATCACCAGTCTTGTTTTTGAAATGGTTTTCAGGTCAAAGCAGTTTTAAGATCCTTCTTCAGCAGTTACTTGTCTTTCTCATCCCATTCTTCCCATTTTCTTTTTATTAGGTACTTTTCCAGGCTGGAATTTATAATTATCAGTGCAATACCAAGCACAGAGTTTGTTGAGAATCCACTTTTATTCCCTGGTAAATTGCTTTTAGCAATAACAATAGTACTTACTATTTTGTTTTTACAGAATTTCTAATCAACATAATTCACCATTACATCAACACAACAGCATACATTGTGGACCTACAATGCTGTGTCCTTTTAAAAAATATTGTGTAAAAACACTTAACATGAGATTTACCCTCTTAGCAAAATTTTAAATGTATAATACAGCATTTTTAACTATACGCACAATCTTTCACAGTGGCGCTTTAGGATTTAATGTAGTGTACACTTTGGCATTTAGAGATATTTCTGAACTCTTCTATGGGATCCTCCTTATTATAACATATTTATTTTTGTAATAACTTCTGCATACATCAAATATAAAGCTTGTAAGCAGAAGTGTGCACGTCTCTAAAAGTTAACCAAACATGGTGTGCTTACTTTCCATGCAAATGTTTGCATACCTCTGTCCTTGGAATTACTTCTTTGTGTCACAGTGAGCTTTTGTGCACTTAAGGACAAGAGGGCAAATGTTTTCAGCTTTACATTATTTTCCAGGATTTATTCATTACTGTTTCTTACAAATAGGCTCTCCTTTAGCATGACAAATAAAAAGCCAAATAGCATATTCTTTGTTAAATAAGTGATTCAGACAGTTGTATTCATAAATGACCTTAGGGATACTACAAGGTCCTCCTTCCAAACTACCTGCCCTGGGTCTAAACTCATCCTGCTTTATCTTGGTATCCTCTTTTTAACAATAACTTTTGTGTTAAAGCATTGGTGCAAGGTCTCCTGGAGGCTCTTGTTGAAATGTGCATGCTGCCTTGGAGGGACAGGAGGGCTGTTTCATTAGCATAGGCTGGCAAACTGCCACCTTCAGTCATTTAACATCTAGTAACTGATCTCCTTTTATGTGCAAGACAGTGTAGTCAAATGAGGAGAAAGGTGGTTCCCGGAGGACTTGAAGGATTGTTAATATTTGATGGCTATGAAGGCAGAAAAAAAAGTTGAAGCATGAGGAAAATGGACAATTTGAGGATGAAGAGAGACCTAGGATGAGTTGCTGCCACTGGATCACTTCTAAAGAGCAGTGGGAATAATTTGGAAGTGGAGGGTATGTTTAAATAATGTTGAAATGAAAGCAATGGTATTTTTCTAGAGATTTTAAAAATTCATCCAACAAGTAATTACTGAATGGCTACAATGTATCTGGCATCAAGGACTTAAAGATATAGAAGTAAAAAAACTTATAAAGTCTCTGCCCTAAAGGAACTTAAAGGCTAGTGGGACAAGTGGTAAACCAATAAAGTAAATATCTAATGGCAGATAGTGATAAAGGTTATAGAGAAAAAGAAAGTGAGGTGAGGGAAAGAGGGAGAGCTGGGTGAAAAACGTGGGGGTGCTGACTAAGGGGGGTGTTGCTCTTTTGTCTAGGGAGGGTAGGTAAAACATGATGGAAGTGAGAAATTGAATTGAGCCCTGCAGCTACAGGAGGGAGTGTGTAGAACATACCCAGAGAGGAACAGCAAGTTCAGTGGCTCAGAGGCAGGTAGCACTTGGTGTATTTTTATTTTTATTTATTTTATTGTACTTTAGGTTCTGGGGTACATGTGAAGAACATGCAAGATTTTTGCATAGGTACATACACGGCAGTGTGATTTGCTGCCTTCCTCCCCATCACCTATATCTGGCATTTCTCCCCATGCTATCTCTCCCCAACTCCCCACCCCCCACTGTCCCTCCCCTATTTCCCCACAACAGACCCCAGTGTGTGATGCTCCCATCCCTGTGTCCATGTGTTCTCCTTGTTTAACACCCGCCTATGAGTGAGAACAGGCAGTGTTTGATTTTCTGCTCTTGTGTCAGTTTGCTGAGAATGAGGGTTTCCAGGTTCATCCATGTCCCTACAAAGGACACGAACTCATCGTTTTTCATGGCTGCATAATCCTTTGGATATATACCCAGTAATGGGATTGCTGGGTCAAATGGAATTTCTATTTCTAGGTCCTTGAGGAATCGACACACTGTCTTCCATAATGGTTGAACCAATTTACACTCCCACAAACAGTGTAAAAGTGTTCCTATTTCTCCACATCCTCTCCAGCATCTGTTGTCTCCAGATTTCTTAATGATCGCCATTCTAACTGGCGTGAGATGGTATCTCAATGTAGCTTTGATTTGCATTTCTCTGATGACCAGTGATGATGAGCATTTTTTCATATGTTTGTTGGCCTCATGTATGTCTTCTTTTGTAAAGTGTCTGTTCATATCCTTTGCCCACTTTTGAATGGGCTTGTTAGTTTTTTTCTTGTAAATCTGTTTTAGTTCTTTGTAAATTCTGGATATCAGCCCTTAGTCAGATGGGTAAGCTGCAAAAATTTTTTCCCATTCTGTTGGTTGCTGATTTGCTCTAATGACTGTTTCTTTTGCTGTGCAGAAGTTGTGGAGTTTGATTGTGTCCCATTTGTCTATTTTGGCTTTTGTTGTCAATGTTTTTGGTGTTTTGGACATGAAGTCCTTGCCTACACCTATGTCCTGGATGGTTTTGCCTGGATTTTCTTCTAGGGTTTTTATGGTGTTATGTTTAAGTCTTTAATCCATCTGGAGTTAATTTTAGTGTAAGGTGTCAGGAAGGGGTCTAGTTTCTGCTTTCTGCGCATGGCTAGCCAGCTTTCCCAACACCATTTATTGAACAGGGACTCCTTTCCCCATTGCTTGTTTTTGACTGGTTTGTCAAAGATCAGATGGTTGTAGATATGTTGTGTTGGCTTGGAGACCTCTGTTCTGTTCCATTGGTCTATATCTCTGTTTTGGTACCAGTACCATGCTCTTTTGATTACTGTAGCCTTGTAGTATAGTTTGAAATCTGGTAGTGTGGTGCCTCCCGCTTTGTTCTTTTTGCTTAGAATTGACTTGGCTATGTGGGCTCTCTTTTGGTTTCATATGAAGTTTAAGATGGTTTTTTCCAGTTCTGTGAAGAAGGTCATTGGTAGCTTGATGGGGATAGCATTGAATTTGTAAATTACTTTGGGCAGTACGGCCATTTTCACGATATTGATTCTTCCTAACCATGAACATGGAATGTTCCTCCATCTGTTTTTGTCTTCTCTTATTTTGTTGAACAGTGGCTTGTAGTTCTCCTTGAAGATGTCTTTTACATTCCTTGTTAGTTGTATTCCTAGGTATTTTATTCTCTTTGTGGCAATTGTGAATGGAAGTTTGTTCTTGATTTGGCTCTCTTTAAGTCTGTTATTAGTGTGTAGGAATGCATGTGATTTTTGCACATTTATTTTGTATCCTGAGACTTTGCTGAAGTTGCTTATCAGTTCAGGAGATTTGTGGCTGAGACGATGGGGTCTCCTAGATATACAATCATGTTGTCTGCAAAGAGAGACAATTTGACTTCCTCCTTTCTTATTTGAATCCCCTTTATTTCTTTATCTTGCCTGATTGCTCTGGCTAGAACTTCTAATACTATATTGAATAGGAGTGGTGAGAGAGGGCATCCTTGTCTGGTGCCACATTTCAAAGGGAATGCTTCCAGTTTTTGCCCATTCGGTATGATATTGGCTATTGGTTTGTCATAAATAGCTTTTATTATTTTGAGATACATTCCGTCAATTCCTAGCTTATTGAAGGTTTTTAGCATAAAGGGCTGTTGAATTTTGTCAAAGGCCTTCTCTACATCAATTGAGATAATCATGTGGTTTTTGTCTTTGGTTCTGTTTATGTGGCGAATTATGTTTATAGACTTGCGTATGTTGAACCAGCCTTGCATCCCCGGGATGAAGCCTACTTGATCATGGTGGATAAGCTTTTCGATGTGCTGTTGCAGTTGGCTTGTCAGTATTTTATTGAAGATTTTTGCATCTATGTTCATCATGGATATTGGCCTGAAGTTTTCTTTTCTTGTTGAGTCTCTGGCGGGTTTTGGTATCAGGATGATTTTGGTCTCATAAAATGATTTGGGAAGAATTCCCTCTTTTTGTATTGTTTGGAATAGTTTCAGAAGGAATGGTACCAGCTCCTCTTTGTATGTCTGGTAGAATTTGGCTGTGAACCCATCTGGACCTGGGCTTTTTTTGGGTGTTAAGCTCTTAGTTGCTGCCTCAACTTCAGACCTTGTTGTGGGTCTGTTCAGGGTTTTGGCTTCTTCCTGGTTTAGGCTTGGGAGGAGGCAAGTGTCCAGGAATTTATCCATTTCTTCCAGGTTTACTAGTTTATGTGCATAGAGTTGTTTGTAGTAACCTCTGATGATGGTTTGAATTTCTGTGGAAATCTGTGGTGATATCCCTTTTATCGTTTTTTATTGCATCAATATGGTTATTCTCTCTTTTCATTTTTATTAATCAGGCTAGTGGACTGTCTATTTTGTTGATCTTTTCAAAAAACCAGCTCCTGGATTTATTGATTTTTTTTGAAGGGTTTTTTGTGTCTCTGTCCCCTTCAGTTCTGCTCTGATCTTAGCTATTTCTTGTCTTCTGCTAGACTTTGAGTTTTTTTGATCTTGCTCCTCTGGCTCTTTCAGTTTTGAAGATAGGGTGTGAATTTTTGATCTCTCCTTGCTTCTCATGTCAGCAATTACTGTTATATATTTTCCTCTAGAGACTGCTTTAAATGTGTCCCAGAGATTCTGGTATGTTGTGTATTCTTTCTCGTTGGTTTCAAACAACATCTTTATTTCTGTCTTCATTTCATTGTTTATCCAGTCAACATTCAAGAGCAAGTTGTTCAGTTTCCATGAAGCTGTGTGGTTGTGAGTTAGTTTTTGAATTCTGAGTTCTAACTTGATTGCACTGTGGTCTGAGAGACTGTTTGTTATATTTCTGTTCTTTTGCATTTGCTGAGGAGTGATTTACTCCCAATTATATGGTCAATTTTTGAGTAGGTGTGACGTGGTGCTGAGAAGAATGTATATTCTGTGGATTTGGGGTGGAGAGTTCTGTAAATGTCTCTTAGGTTTGCTTGGTCGAGGTCTGAGTTCAAGTCCTGGATATCCTTGTTAATTTTCTGTCTGGTTGATCTGTCTAATATTGACAATGGGGTGTTAAAGTCTCCCACTATTATTGTGTGGGAGTCTAAGTCTCTTTGTAAGTCATTAAGAACTTGCCTTATGTATCTGGGTGCTCCTGTATTGGGTGCGTATATATTTAGGATCGTTAGCTCTTCTTGTTGCATTGATCCTTTTACCATTATGTAATGTCCCTCTTTGTCTCTTATGATCTTTGTTGCTTTAAAGTCTAATTTATCAGAGATGAGAATTGCAACTCCTGCTTTTTTTTTTCCTCTCTATTTGCTTGGCAAATCTTCCTCCATCCCTTTATTTTGAACCTTTGTGTATCTTTGCATGTGAGATGGGTTTCCTGGATACAGCACACCAATGGGTTTTGTCTTTTTATCCAATTTGCCAGTCTGTGTCTTTTGATTGGGGCATTTAGTCCATTTACATTTAGGGTTAATATTGTTATGTGTGAATTTGATACTGCCATTTTGGTGCTAGCTGGGTGTTTTGCCCATTAGTTGGTGTAGATTCTTCATTGTGTTGATTCTCTTTACCTTTTGTCATGTTTTTGGAGTGGCTGGTACTGGTTGTTCCTTTATATGTGTAGAGCCTCTTTCAGGAGCCCTTGTAAAGCTGGCCTGATGGTGACAAAATCTCTGAGTACTTGCATGTTCACAAAGGATTTTATTTTTCCTTCACTTATGAAGCTTAGTTTGGCTGGATATGAGATTCTGGGTTGAAATTTCTTTTCTTTAAGGATGTTGAATATTGGCCCCCACTCTCTCCTGGCTTGTAGTGTTTCTGCTGAGAGATCTGCTGTGAGTCTGATGGGCTTCCCTTTGTGGGTAACCCCGACCTTTCTCTCTGGCTGCCCTTAGCATTTTCTCCTTCATTTCAGCCCTGGTGAATCTGATGTTTATGTGCCTTAGGGTTGCTCTTCTTGACGAATATCTTTGTGGTGTTCTGTCTATTTCCTGAACTTGAATGTTTGCCTGCCTTTCTAGGTTGGGGAAGTTTTCCTGGATAATATCCTGAAGAGTATTTTCCAGCTCGGATTCTTTCTCTTCCTCGCATTCAGGTACACCTATCAAACGTAGATTAGGTCTTTTCACATAGTCCCACATTTCTTGGAGACTTTGTTCATTCCTTTTTTACTCTTTTTCTCCATTCTTGCCTTCCCGTTTTATTTCATTGAGTTGATCTTTGACCTCTGATATCCTTTCTTCTGCTTGGTCAATTCAGTTGTTGATACTTGTGCATGCTTCGCGAAGTTCTTGTGTTGCATTTTTCAGTTCCATCGATACACTTATATTCCTTTCTATTTTGTCTATTCTCGTTAGCATTTCGTCAAATTTTTTTTGAGGTTCTTAGTTTCTTTGCTTTGGGTTAGAACATGTTCTTTAAGTTCCCAGAAGTTTCTTACTACCCACCTTCTGAAGTCTGATTCTGTCATTCCATCGTACTCGTTCTCCATCCAACCTTGTTCCCTTGGTGGTGAGGAGTTGTGATCCCTTTTAGGAGGAGAGGTGTTCTGGTTTTGGGTGTTTTCATCCTTTTTGCGCTGGTTTCTTCCCATCTTTAAGGATTTATCCACCTGTCGACTTTGTAGTTGATGGCTTTCAGATTGGGTCTCTGCGTGGACATTCTGTTTGTTGATGATGAGGTTATTTCTGTTTCTTGGTTTTCCCTCTGACAGTCTGGCCCCTCTGCTGTAGGTCTACTGAGGTCCACTCCTGGCCCTGCTTGCCTGTGGTTCACCTGCAGCAGCCTCTGTGCTTTCATTGGGAGCTGCAATCCTGAGCTGTTCCTAAACGACCATCTTGGATCCTCCCTCCTGTGTCCTCTCTTATTTTGTTGAGCAGTGGTTTGTAGTTCTCCTTGAAGAGGTCCTTTATGTTCCTTGTTAGTTGTATTCCTAGGTATTTTATTTTCTTCGTACCAATCATGAATGGCAGCTCGTTCTTGATTTGGCTCTCTTTAAGTCTGTTATTGGTGTATAGGAATGCTTGTGATTTTTGCAGATTGATTTTGTATCCTGAGACTTTGCTGAAGTTGCTTAGCAGTTTCAGGAGATTTGGGGCTGAGACGATGGGGTCTTCTAGATATACAATCATGTCATCTGCAAATAGAGACCATTTGACTTCCTCCTTTCCTATTTGAAACCCTTTATTTCTTTTTCTTGCTTGATTGCTCTGGCTAGAACTTCCGACAGTATATTAAATAGGAGTGGTGAGATTTCAAAGGGAATGCTTCCAGTTTTTGCCCATTCAGTGTGATATTGGCTGTTGGTTTGTCATAAATAGCTTTTATTATTTTGAGATACGTTCCATCAATACCTAGTTTATTGAGAGTTTTTAGCATAAAGGCTGTTGAATTTTGTCAAAGGCCTTCTCTGCATCATTTGAGGTAATCATGTGGTTTTTGTCTTTGGTTCTGTTTATGTGGTGAATTACATTTATAGACTTGGGTATGTTGAACCAGCCTTGCATCCCTGGGATGAAGCCTACTTGATCATGGTGGATAAGCTTTTTGATGTGCTGTTGCAATTGGCTTGCCTGTATTTTATTGAAGATTTCTGCATCTATGTTCATCATGGATATTGGCCTGAAGTTTTCTTTTCTTGCTGAGTCTCACTCGGGTTTTGGTATCAGGATGATGTTTGTCTCATAAAATGATTTGGGAAGGATTCCCTCTTTTTGGGTTTTTTGGAATAGTTTCAGAAGGAATGGTACCAGCTCCTCTTTGTATGTCTGGTAGAATTCGGCTGTGAACCCATCTGGACCTGGGATTTTTTGGGTTGATAGGCTCTTAATTGCTGCCTCCACTTCAGACCTTGTTATTAGTCTATTCAGGGTTTTGGCTTCTTCCTGGTTTAGGCTTGGGAGAAGGCAAGTGTCCAGGAATTTATACATTTCTTCCCGGTTTGCCATTTTATGTGCACAGAGATGTTTGTAATAATCTCTGATGATGATTTGTATTTCTGTGGAATCTCTGGTGATATCCCCTTTATTGGTTTTTATTGCATCTGTTTGATTATTCTCTCTTTTCTTTTTTATTAATCTGGCTAGTAGTCTGTCTATTTTGTTGATATTTTCAAAAAACAAGCTCCTGGATTTATTGATTTTTTTGGAGGGTTTTTTGTGTGTCTATCTCCTTCAGTTCTGCTCTGATCTTGGTTGTTTCTTGCCTTCTCCTAGGTTTTGCATTTTTTTGATCTTGCTTCTCTAGCTCTTTCAATTTTGATGATAGGGTGTCAATTTTAGATTTTTCCTTGCTTCTCATGTGGGCATTTATTGCTATATATCCTCTAGACTCTGCTTTAAATGTGTCCCAGAGATTCTGGTATGTTGTGTCTTTGTTCTCGTTGGTTTTGAAGAACATCTTTATTTCTGCCTTCATTTCATTGTTTATCCAGTCAACATTCAAGAGCCAGTTGTTCCGTTTCCATGATGCTGTATGGTTCTCAGTTAGTTTCTGAATTCTGAGTTCTAACTTGATTGCACTGTGGCCTGGGAGACTGTTTTTTATGATTTCTTTTCTTTTGCATTTGCTGAGGAGTGATTTACTTCCAATCATGTGGTCAATTTTAGAGTAGGTGTGACGTGGTGCTGAGAAGAATGTATATATTCTGTGGATTTGGGGTGGAGAGTTCTGTTAATGTCTCTTAGGTTTGCTTGGTCGAGGTCTGAATTCAAGTCCTGGATATCCTTGTTAATTTTCTGTCGCGTTGATATGTCTAATATTGACAATGGGGTGTTAAAGTCTCCCACTATTACTGTGTGGGTGTCTAAGTCTCTTTGTTAAGTTATTAAGAACTTGCTTTATGTATCTGGGTGCTCCTGTATTGGGTGCGTATATATTTAGGATCATTAGCTCTTCTTGTTGCATTGATCCTTTTACCATTCTGTAATGTCCTTCTTTGTCTCTTTTGATCTTTGCTCCTTTAATGTCTATTTTATCTGAGATGAGAATTTCAACTGCTGCTTTTTTTTTCCTCTCCATTTGCTGGGTAAATCTTCCTCCATCCCTTTATTTTGAGCCAAGTGTATACTTGCATGTGAGATGGGGTTCCTGGATACAGCACACTGATGGGTTTTGGCTTTTTGTCCAATTTGTCATTCTGTGTCTTTTGATTGGGGCATTTAGTCCATTTACATTTGTGGTTAATATTGTTATGTGTGAATTTGATCCTGCCATTTTGATACTAGCTGGCTGTTTTGCAAGTTAGTTGATGCAGATTCTTCATTGCGGTGATTCTCTTTATCATTTGGTATGTTTTTGAAGTGGCTGGTACTGTTTAGTGCCTCTTTCAGGAGCTCTTGTAAAGCAGGCCTGGTGGTGGTGAAATCTCTGAGTGCTTGGTTGTTCTCAAAGAATTTTATTTTTCGTTCACTTATGAAGCTTAGTTTGGGTTTATATTAAATTCTGGGTTGAAATTTCTTTTCTTTAAGGATGTTGAATATTGGCCCCACTCTCTTCTGGCTTGTAGGGTTTCTGCTGAGAGATCTGCTGTGAGTCTGATGGGCTTCCCTTTGTGGGTAACCCGACCTTTCTCTCTGGCTGCCCTTAGCATTTTCTCCTTCATTTCAACCCTGGTGAATCTGAGGATTATGTGCCATGGGGTTGCTCTTCTTGAAGAATATCTTTGTGGTATTCTCTGTATTTCCTGGACTTGAATATTGGCCTGCCTTGCTAGGTTGGGGAAGTTTTCCTGGATAATATCCTCAAGAGTATTTTCCGTCTTGGATTCATTCTCTTCGTCACATTCAGGTACACTTATCAAACTTAGATTAGGTCTTTTCACATAGTTCCATATTTCTTCGAGATTTGTTCATTCCTTTTTACCTTTTTTTCTCTAATGTTGCCTTCTCATTTTATTTGATTGAGTTGATCTTCGACCTCTGATATCCTTCCTTCTGCTTGGTCAATTCAGCTGTTTAAACTTGTGCATGCTTCGCGAAGTTCTCGTGTTGTGTTTTTTATCTCCATGAATTCCCTTGTATTCCTCTCTGTTTATTCTCATTAGCATTTCGTCAAATCTTTTTTCAATGTTCTTAGTTTCTTTGCATTGTGTTAGACCATGTTCTTTTAGCTCATAGAAGTTTCTTATTACCCACCTTCTGCAGTCTGATTCTGTCATTTCATTACACTCATTCTCCATCCCGCCTTGTTCCCTTGCTGGTGATGAGTGGTGATCCCTTTTAGGAGGGGAAGTGTCTGGTTTTGGGTGTCTTCATCCTTTTTGTGTTGGTTTCTTCCCATATTTGTAGATTTATCCACCTGTCATCCTTGTAGTAGTTGACTTTGAGATTGGGTCTCTGGGTATACGTCCTGTTTGTTGATGATGAAGTTATTTTTTTCTGTTTCTTAGTTTTCCTTCTACCAGTCAGGCCCCTCTGCTGTAGGACTGCTGAGGTCCACTCCAGACCCTGCTTGCCTGGCAATCACCTGCAGCGGCTGCAGAACAGTAAGGGTTGCTGCCAGTTTCTTCTTCTGCTATCTTTGTCCCTGAAGGATACCCACCTCATGTCAGTCTGAGCTCTCCTTTATGAGATGTCTGTTTGGATATACGGGGGTCAGGGATCTGCTTGAGTAGACAGTCTGTCCTTTATAGGAGCTTAAGTGCTGAGCTGTGAGCTCTGTCATTCATTCAGAGCTGCTGGGCAGGTACGTTTAAGTCCGCTGCAGCAGAACTTGTAACTCCCCCTACCCTCCTTTTTTCCTGGGTGCTCTGTCCCGGGGAGTTAGGGCTTTATTTATGAGTTTCTGTTGTGCTGCTGCCTTTTTTCAGAGATGCCCTGCCCACCGAGGAGGCAACCCAGTCACTGTCTGCCTGCAGAGGCTTTGCTGAGCTTCTGTAGGCTCCGCCCTGCTGCCATGTGAACTTCTCTCCAGTCCTGTTTACACGAGTATAGTTAGAACTGCCTCTGCAATTGCAGTCCACCTCTGTAATGGCAGACTCTCTCTGTAATAGGGGGGTTCCTTGGCTATGGCGGACTGCCTCAGAAATGGCGGACTACCTCCGTAGTGGTGGAGTACCTCGGTAATGGCAGACGCCCCTTCCCCACGGAGCTGGACAGTCCTGGATTCAGCTGTGCTTGCTGTGAATCTCTCAATCCAGAGTGTTTCAGATTGCTGTTTTTTTTTGTGGGGGTTTGACTATCCAAGCCTGATCACCTGGCTCCCTGCCTTAGAGCCTTTTTAGCTGCGCCGGCAAAAACAGCTGTGCCAGGGCGCTGGCCAAAACAGCCACGCTGGCCAAAACAGCTGTGCTGGCAACCCGTGGGGCTCCTCTGCCTGGGAATGTCCTGGTTTGTGGGCAATAAATATCCATCTGGAAATGTGGCATCCACTCACCCTCCATGCTTTTGCTGGGAGTTGCAATCCTGAGCTGCTCCTAATTGGCCATCTTGGATCTGTCCCTGGTGTATTTAAGGAACAGTCAGGAGGGCAGTGTGGCTTAGGAAACAGAGAAGAGGAGAGTGTTGGAGAGAAAGACATTGAGGACTGAGAGAAAGGGGATGGGAAGCAGGCGGTGTAGCACTTTGAAACAGTTGTTTGTACTTTGAATTTTACTCCAGGAGCAGATAATCAACTGGGTGATTTTCAGCTGAGGAAATGACAGTATCAGACATATTTTACAAGGAGATACTGGCTACTGTGTTGAGATTATATGTATCAAGGGCAGAAACATGGAGATAGAATGTATTACAGAAGTCCAGGAGAGAAATGATGGTAACTTTCATCTGTGTTGTGTTCGTGAAGGAAGCAATTAGAGGTCAAATTCTGGATTTCCATTTGAGGTAGAACTGACAAGATTTGCTGTTCTTTAACTTGGACAGTACACATTAGTAGTCTTTTTTCCTTGAGGGTGATCTCTTTGTTAAGCAGAATATTTCCCTGACCCCTTTGTGGGTGGTAACTGGAGTGCTAAGGTGCTGGAACTAGCCAGCTGCTTTGGAACTGGCAGGGGTGAATTTCACTCACTTGGACCTGCTGTGCTTCATCCCATCATGGGACGGGGATCTTGCAGGTGAGTGGGTGTGGGAGCTGATGCTAGCACTTTTGGGTTCTGGCAGGAGCAGAACTCTGTGGGTCCCACAGCAGCATCAGGGTATGCCCTTGATCCCTGAAGCCCCAGAAGGAGTGTTACAGTGCTCTTTTAGCTTTGCTGTCTGCAGATGGCTTAAGTGTTAACAGCTTAGTAGAGTGACAGTGTGGCAGCCTTTTGTGCCCACAGTCATGCCACTGAATTCTTGTCCAGCATTCAGGAGGAATGAGGCCTCATGAACAAGCTGAAGTTGGTAAATGTGGGGAATTTTATTGGTTGTAAAAGTGGCTCTCAACAGGAGGGTGAGTTGAAAAGGGGTTGGAGTAGGATGGTAATTTTCTCCTTAGATTTGGCTCTGCCTGGTTATACTCCTCTTTGAAGCTGCATTGTCAAGCCATCTCTCTGAAATCAAGCCACTTCTCTCCAGCACATACAGCTGCTTTTCTTCTCTCTGCTGGCTGAATCTGGGGTTTTTATGGGCCCAGGATGAGGGGGTGGAGTGGGCCATGGGTGATTTTGAAAAAGATAACATTTGAGTGGGCAGGCAGGAATGAAAGTTTTCACTTTGGGTTGTGGTTCCAGGCTTGAGAGTGGAGCCCTTGCTGGGGACCCACCCTCTTCTGCCCAGAATTTTCCTGCCTCCTGTCTCTATCATTTGCATAGAGAGGAGTCTTGAGCTTCTGTAGCCAATATTTGAGAATCTAAAGCTGTAACACTTAGAGCTATGTGACCCTAGAACCATGTGTAAAATACTCAATAACTGAAATTGCCTTAAATGATTACAGTCTATTCTGAGTTCAGGGTATCTTGAGAGGATATGAACAGTTCTAAAGAGCCACCTTTTAATTGCAAGGGCCAGACTTGTTTCAAGAGTCAATTTTCAAGATAGTACAAGCTAACATTTTCTTCTAGCTCCAGTGTGGTTTAGAAGTTTAGATTCTTTTTACACGTCTTTTGCAGGATCCTTTAAACTACAAGAGGTTTCTTGTTGAAGCTATAATAATTTGCAAATAAAGTTGGATTTTGAGATAAACTTTAAAGAAAGTGAGAATTGCCTTTGATCTACCTTCACATTCAGGGAATTGTTGCCTCTCTAGATGCTTTTTTCAAGCATATGCTTTCTTATATGCACATTTATCTTGGCCCTGCCTAGCTGCAGTTCCTAGCTTAACTACTTCCTCATAAGTTACTGTATTTAATAGAGTATCACAAAGACCAAAATCTTATTTGACCTAAGAAAAACTACCAGAAGCAAATGTTTGTGATTGATGGTGACATAGTAGTTTATTTTTTGGCAGTTAACCCTGGTGCCCAGAAATCACACCTTTTGTGAAACCATTCATCACAAGTGGATGCATGGTTCTGTTGAGCACAGTCACTGTGTCTAAATGACCACATAGTAAACGTCTGTTGTGAGTGTTTACCATGTTCCAGCCCTATGCTGGAATTGGGCCCCAGCTATAATGAGACAGTCAAAAAAAAGATTAACATTAAATGGTTAATTAAGGAGTATTCCTGGGAATACTCATATGGGAGAGTGAAGAGAGGGCAGGTTGGATGTGGAGCAGAAGGACCAGCAAGTAGATAGTATCTATCGAAGTCCCACAGATGATAACTTTGGACAAATTCCACAGGGGAGCTCTGGAAGCTCCAGAGAGCTTCCAGTTAGGGGGTCACGCCTTGAAATTGTTCTGACCTTGGAGCAATAGACCTGTTCCTGGAAGAATGTGAATTCCAATGCACTTCCAGCTCTCTCATTTAGGTGGGAAGAATGGGTTTCAGAAGCCTAAAAAGGCACAGTTGCTTGATATTGGGAATAAAAGCACACCTGGAATCCTGTGAGCATGAACATGGTAAGGTGATGAAAAAAGATATGAGTAGAGTACAGACAGTATCCTCTTCAGCCTACTCAATATACCACTCAGAGCCATTCATACCATCAATTGTACTCCACATGGGCTGGGCAGGCAAACTCTCACATAGAGTATGTTACTTTCAGAATGAATTGTTGCCTTTCTCAGCGTGGAAGGAGTATGATTTGAAAAACCTGGCACCAAGTGGCTGATTGGTCTTTGTGAGAGACTATACAATATTGAAAGCTCAGCTTCTGTCTCTGCTGCTGACTGGTTGGATATTCAACAGTATCAGTAGATATATCAGCCTTGTTGAGAGAGAGCTCATGCTGTTGGGTGTATGAATAGCCTCCATTTCTGCTGCAATGGCAAGTGGGTCTGCTGTGCAGGTACTGGGCTGGTCAAGGGCAGAGCTTGCCTCACATCTGCAGAATAAGACATCCTGTCCACAGGTTGTTCATCACATGTCTGCAGGGATGCTGTCTATCAGACATTAACATGCAGTGCAAATGTTCACAGACTTTGTGCCCATTCTCACACATCTATCTACATGCTTCTTCCCTAAATTCCTTAATTTATCTGTCTTAGTCAGTTTCTGTGTCACCTCAAAGAAATACCTGAGGTTGGGTAATTTATAAATTAAAGAGATTTATTTGGCTCATTTATTTGGTTCTGTAGGCTGTACAAGAAACATGGCATGAGCATCTGCATCTGGTAAGGACCTCAGGCTTTTTTCACTTCTGGTGCAAGGCAAGTGGGAATTGGTACCATTGTGTCATGTGGCAAGAAAGGGAGCAAGATAGTGGAGAGGGAGGTTTCAGCATTTTTTTTTTTAAACAATTAGTTCTCATGGGAATGTATAGAGTGAGAACTCGCTCATTACTGTGAGGACGACACCAGATCATTTACGACAGAACCACCCCCATGATCCAAACACCTTGCACTACGGATAAGGTTTTTTTTTTTTTTTTTTTTTTTTTTATTTGAAACTGAATTTTACTCTTGTTTTCCAGGCTGGAGTGCAGTGGCATGATCTCGACTCACTGCAACCTCTGCCTCCTGGGTTCAAGCAATTCTCCTGCCTCAGACTCCTGAATAGCTAGTATTACAGGTGTGCACCATGGTGCCTGGCTGATTTTTATGTTTTTAGTAGAGATGGGGTTTCACCATGTTGGCCAGGCTGGTCTTGAACGCCTGACTTCGTGATCCACCTGCGTCAGCCTCCCAAAGTGCTGGGATTACAGGTATGAGCCACTGCACCTGGCCAGGATTGAATTGTAACATAGTACTTGGTGGGTACAAACAAACCCTGTCCAAACTATAGCACTTCCCTAATATTTTTTCCCTAATTTTCCAGTCTTGCTGCTTCCAGGTCTCTGACCAATTAGCTAAGCTTTCTGACACTACACAGGCATTCATATAGATCCTTACTAGTCCGGTCCCTGAGTAATACAATTAATTGTGGTAGATGACTACAACTAAGTTGAAGTTCTAATTGCATTAGTTATACCAGTTATGGTGTTTTCTCCAAGACAAATGAATTTTTTCAGCAGTCATGAATAAGAATGATGAGAAGCTTTCATTCAATTGGATGAGTAGAAGTACATGCAGAAGTCTGTTGTCTAACAATACAATCCAGAGGATATAATGAAGATTACTGCCTCTGCATATTCTTACGTCTTTGAGTGAATTGCTTATTTCTACCATTCCACCTGGACTGTGGTGGCATTTCTGATTTATTGTCCAACACAGTTGCAAGGTCTTACACTTAACTTATTCTGCTATGAATGTCATTGGTCAAAGTATCAATGTAAGGGTCTGTCAGCTGCTATATATACTTAGCCTGTTTATGTATACAAATAATATGGAAGATATAATTGGCTAGATCTGTAGGGCTCTGGACACACTGTGAATGGACTCAAGGCAGGACTCCATTTATTATTTGGTCTTCTTAGGCCTCCACTGTTTTAAGGGTACCATGGTGATGTTTTGGAAACTCCTGGTATCAATGTTAGCTTGAACTTTTAAACTAAAAATATAGAAAAAATGTGGGTTTTTTCTCCCTGTTTCTCAGTGTATTGTTGTTTGATAAATGTCAATAGATTTACTCCAGGAAGAGCAGGAGAGTTAATACTGTATATCCTATGTGACACTATAGGATCCTTTCTCAGGTAGATTGGCTTTTTCTTTAAACAATGATCACTACACCTGAGACCTGGCTTAAGCTTGGAAATTAGGGAGTGAAAAGTAATTTATCTGTTAGTACAGCTGACATCAGTCTTCTGCTCATCTGCTTTTCATTTAAAAAATGTAGTTATCAATATCAGGCAATGCCCCTGTTGTCTGCCTATGTGCCCTGTTTTAGAAACACCATGGTTTATTAGATATCACCATAGATAATTGCAGCTTTGATGCCTGCAAATAACTCTGTCTACCTTATCCTGGTGATTAAATGCTGCCATCTGGCCTCTGCTATTTCAGATCCTTCCCTGCTGATACAAGAAAGTCAGTTCCATTACAGCATCTCCTACTATAAATCCCAGATTACTAGAAACAGTAACATATGAGCTTCTCGATGATGCTATGTCCTCCTCACTAGTGCATTCCTTAACAATTAGTGAAAGGAGTGTCTTCCAGGACTATACAGGGTCTATGATAGGCTCATTTAGTGAATTCTTAGGTCTTATGGAACTATCTTGTTCACCTCTCTGAGCCTGTTAATTGCTTTCTCAATACTCTGTCCAGGCATTTTAACCTCAATTAATATGAGTCATTGTTTTTTTTTTTCCCCAAGTTTCTAGAGATAAACCAAGCAAAATTTATTAGAATTGGCTGTGGATTTCCCTGGTAGGGTGTTGGGTTACCATAATCACTATATATCTCAAATACTAGATATTAAACAATCTAGGACATCTTTTTCCTCTTGTGTTCCATCAGAGTTCACCAGGCATGAAAGTTTAAGCAATGGTCCTGGGGTTTTGTCACTTTACTTACCATCAGCAATGATGTTCCTGTTGCCATCTAGCCAGTAAGTCATCCAAACACTGAATCCTATACTGAGAATCAGCTTTCAGCATCACTTTCTGGTGCTCACTGTCTTATGTTGAGTTCTCCAGTAGCAAATTCTGAGTTAAGGGTTTGCGTAGAATTGATTAATGAGGAAGCATCCTCCAGAAGACTGGTAAGGGAGTGGAAAGTGAGGCAAGAAATAAAAGAAGCCAAGCAAGCGTGAGGTACTAGTCAAAGTCCTATGATGAAGAACATTGACTCATTTCAGCAAGGAAGATCAAGAGATAGTATAGCCATACCTCATAGCTGTCATGACCATGGGCAATAAGTTGGAGTGTTTATACATCTCAAATGGAGTCACTGATGACAACACTTGTCACTGCTGGGAAATAATTTCCAAGGCCCATCCTTGTGTGATAAGGCTAAGAGTTCTGGGATCCTGAGGTTAGTCCACTGAAAAAGATATATGGTTGCTAACATAGATGCAAAAATCTTCAATAAAATCCTGGCAAACTGATTTCAGTAGCACATCAAAAAGCTTATCCATCATGATCAAGTAGACTTCATCCTGGAGATGCAAGGCTGGTTCAATATAAGAATCAATAAACGTAATCCATCACATAAACAGAACCAAAGACAAAAAAAGCACATGATTATCTCAATACATGCAGAGAAGGCCTTCCACAAAATTCAACAATCGTTCATGCTAAAAACTCTCAATAAATTAAGTATCAATGGAATGTATCTCAAGACAATGAAAGCTATTTTTGACAAACCCACAGCCAATATCATACTGAATGGGCAAAAACTGGAAGCATTCCCTTTGAAATCAGGCACGAGACAAGGATGCCCTCTCTCACCACTCCTGTTCAATATAGTATTGGAAGTTCTAGCCTGAGCAATTAAGCAAGAAAAACAAAGGGTATTCAATTAGGAATGGAGGAAGCCAAATTATCTCTATTTGCAGATGACATGATTGTATATTTAGAAGACCCCATTGGCTCAGGCCAAAATCTCCTTAAGTTGATAAGCAACTTCAGCAAAGTCTCAGGATACAAAATCAGTGTACAGAAATCACAGACATTCCTGTACACCAGTAACAGACAGAGTCAAGTCAAGAGTGAACTACCATTCACAATTGCTACAAAGAGAATAAAATACCTAGGAATACAACTAACAAAGGATGTAAAGGACCTCTTCAAGGAGAACTACAAGCCACTGCTCAAGGAAATAAGAGAAGACACAAACAGATGGAGAAACATTCCAAGTTCATGGTTAGGAAGAAACAATATTATGAAAATGGCCATACTGCCCAAGGTAATTGTAAATTCAATGCTATCTCCATCAAACTACCAATGACCTTCTTCACAGAAATGGAAAAAACCACTTTAAACTTCATGTGGAACCAAAAGAGAGCCCACATAGCCAAGACCATCCTAAGCAAAAAGAACAAAGCTGGAGACTTAATGCTGCCAGACTTCAAACTATTCTACAAGGCTACAGTAATCAAAACAGCATGGTACTAGTACCAAAACAGAGACATTGACCAATGGAACAGAACAGAGGCTTTGGAAGCAACACCACACATCTACAATCATCTGATCTTTGACAAATGTGACAGAAACAAGCAATGGGGCCTGTTTAATAAATGCTGTTGGGAAAATTGGCTAGCACTGTCCAGACAGCAGAAACTGGACCCCTTCCTGACACCTTACATTAAAATTAACTCCAAATGGATTAAGGATTTAAATATAAGACCTAACACCATAAAAACCCTAGAAGAAAACCTAGGCAAAACCATTTAGTACATAGGCACAGGCAAGGAGTTCATTACCAAAACACCAAAAGCAATGGTAATACAAGCCAAAATAGACAAATGGGATCTAATTAGACTTCAGAGCTTCTATACAGCAAAAGTAACAATTATTAGAATGAACCAGCAACCAACAGAATGGGAAAAATTTTTGCAATCTACCCATCTGATAAAGGGCTAATATCCAGAATCTGCAAGGAACTAAAACAGATTTACAATGCAGAAACAAACACATCCAAAAATGGGCAAGGGATATGAACTGATGCTTTTTCAGAAAAAGAGATATATGAAGCCAACAAACTTATGAAAACTGCTCATCATCACTGGTCATTAGAGAAGTGCAAATCAAAACCACATTGAGATATTGTCTCATGCTAGTTAGAATGGTGATCATTAAAAAATCTGGAGACAACAGATGCTGGAGAGGATATGGAGAAATAGGAACACTTTTACACTGTTGGTGGGAGTGTAAATTAGTTCAACCATTGTGAAAGTGTGGCAATTCCTCAAGGATCTAGAAATAGAAATTTCATTTGGCTCAGCAATCCCATTTCTGGGTATATACCCAAAGGACTATAAATCGTTCTATTATAAAGACACATGCACATGTATGTTCATCGCAGCACTGTTTACAATAGCCATGACCTGGAATCAACCCAAATGCCCATCAATGATAGACTAGACAAAGAAAATGTGGCACATATTCACTATGGAATACTACGCAGCCATAAAAAACAATGAGTTAGTGTTCTTTGTAGAGACATGGATGAATCTGGAGACCACCATTCTCAGCAAACTGACATAAAACCAGAAAATGAAACACTGCATGTTCTCACTCATAGTTGGGAGTTGAACGATGAGAACACATGGACATAGAGGAGCATCACACACTCAGGTCTATGGTTAGGGGTAGGGGAGGGACAGTGCGGGGAGGGTGGGGAGAGAGAAAGTGGGGAGAAATGCCAGGTATGGGTGATGGGTGATGGGGGGATGGAGACAGAAAACCACCTTACATGTATGTACCTATGCAACAATCCTGCATGATCTGCACATGTACACTAGAACCTAAAGCACAACAAAAAATGTTTACTTTAAAATAGTCTTTAGATTTACAGCACAGTTGCAAAGATAAGATAGAGAATTTTCTGTGTACTCTGTACCCAGCTTCCTCTAATGCTAATGTCTTACATAACTGCAGTGTAATAATAAAAACTAAGAAATGAAAAAAAAAAAAAAAGGAAGTGAAAACATGCTGGTAGACATAGCTAGTATGAGTGAAAATGTAAGGAGATATACAAGAGAGCACCAAAGGTGTCTTCTAGAGAGATGATAATGGCAGACAACCAATAATCACCAGAGGTGATGATATCTTTTGATACTGTTGGATAGCATTACGCTACTGCCTCCTAGAGATTCGTCTCCAGAGAAGATTTGTAGTTGTCCTAAAATTACCAGATGATCTGTCTCACTGTTTGTCTCACAGCTACTTTTTTCTTTTGTGACAAGATATCAAACAACTCACTACTACTTAAACTCTTTTCTTCTTTTTTGTCCTCCTCCTCCTTTTTAGTTAATGTATCCATTAAAGAAATTTTGGAAATGACCAATCACTGATCATATTGTGGACATTTTGGTGTTTTTCCTCTTAGTCCATTTTGTGTTGCTATAACCGAATAACATAGACTGGGAAGTTTATAAAGAAAAATTATTTCTTACAGTTCTAGAGGCTGTAAAGTCCAAGGTCGAGGGGCCCACATCTGGTGAGGGTCTCCTGCTGTGTCATCCCAAGGAAGAAAGTGGAAGGGCAAGAAAATGTGAAAGAGCAAGAGAGTAAGGAAGGGCCAAACTCACTTTTATAACAAGCCCACTCTGTGATAACTAACATAATCTTGAGATAATGGTATTCATCCATTCATGAAGGCAGAACCGTTAACCACCTCTTAAAGGTCTGACCTCTCAACACTGTTGCATCGGGGATTAAGTTTCTAACACATGACTTTGCGGAAAACATTAAAACAACAGCAGCCTCCTAATTTTTTTTGCAGATAAATTTTAAATAACTGTGTTTTTTAAAGTATTTTTACACGGTTAACTTTCTTCAAAAGAAACCTTACTACTGTGAATCAATCATTCAATAGAAATATAATGAGCCCTTCATATATACTTGACAGTGTCCTAGCCACTGAGTTACAGTAACGAACAAGGCAAAAACACTTGACCTCTGCTTGTGGAAGAAAAGATAATAAACTTATATATAATGTATTAAATGCAGATAAATGCTATAGCGAAAAATAGATATGCAAGGTGAGGAGAAAGGAATACTTTGTGCCTATGTCTGTGTGTGTTGCTTTCAGGGAGTGGCCTGGGAAGGTATCATGATCAGGAAGTAGTGAGAAGAGATCTGAGGGGAATGTATGATGGTTCAAAGAACAGCTAGAAATTGGTGTAGGAATTGAAATTCTTGGCTCAAATGGAGCGAGCCAGGAGAAGAGTTGAAATTATAGCAGTTGTGACCAAAGTGGAGTGTGGGTAGCTGCATAACCAGTGTCTTGGGAACCATTTTAAAAACTTTGGTTTTTATTCTGAGATGAAGGTCACAGGAAAATTTGAAAAAGGGGAGAGTCATGATCTGACTCACATTTTAAAAGACTCACTCTTATTGCTTCATGAAAAAGAGACTCTAGGGAGCAGAGGCAGAAATACAGAGACTAGTCAGGAGGCTGTTGCAATAGTCACAACAAGACTAGGATAATATCAGTGGAGTAGTGAAAACAGGTCAGAGTCTGGAAAGAAAATACGCACATATTTGCCAGAAATGCTAATGTGATTTACTAATAAATGATATGATTAGATAAGGAGTTTTTTATTTGACTGGGAGGAATATTTCATATTTTTATTCATCTCTAATTCGTATTCCCTCTAATGTATCATTTTAACTTCAGAAAAAATTTTCTTTATGAGTAAGTAATTCAGTTACCACAAGGAATGCTAAAACTACAATTTCCATGGGTAACAGATAGCTCACAATGACAGATTATCATGCAAAATAGTTTTAGTCAAAGTGAGGGCTACACAAAATATAAGACTTATCCCTGGCTCTGATGAGCTATTGGCTCTTTAACAATAAAAATAGCTAAGGCTAAGGTATGTGGTGTATGCCATAATATATTTGAAGAGATTTCCATAAACATTTATGGAAATCTCTCTCTGTCTCTGTCTCTCTCTTTGTCTCTCTCTCTCAAAGTCATTTCCCCAGACTCTAAGTACAATGCCAATTCAGAAATAAAGAAAAATCAATCTGGATTAACATCCAGTCACTGAAAGACTTACCAAGGAAGTACTTTAGCTTACAAGGAAATGTAGCATGTGAGCAAGGAGATGTATCGACCAAAGCTGTTAGAAGTAGAAATGAGTAGAGCTTATAATGACACAGAGATTGGCCTGATGTGAATGAATGAACAATAACAAAATACGTATGAGTGCATTTTCTTGAGATAAACATTTGTGTAAATAATACGAGTTTTACAGATTTTTCCCCCAGGACTTTCTGAATAACTCAGTGATTCCTAATAATATTTTGGTTTGCAGACATTTTGAAAATTTAACAAGTGGTAGAAAATGTGTATTTGGGCAAAATTTTACATGTAGTTTAAGGAGTCCATGAATATTCTGAAGCTAAGGGGTCCATGGAACCCAGATTTTGAACTGTTAAGAGTGTTTCTAAAGCAGTTTGGTTTTGCCATCAAGCAACAGCTATGCTTTAAGATCTCTTTTCTTCTGAAACATTTCAACCAACTTTACCAGAAACATTACCAGAATTAGAACATCACAAATCTAGCTGCAAGTCACAAAGTAGATCAATGCTGTGACTGAGAATAACATATAGATCTCTGATTTTTTCATTTTTTTGTGTAGTAAAGAGAGGAAAGGATGCCTTATTATTCCTAAACACTTGGCTGAATTTCCTATATAGACTTAATGTGAATTTAGGAGGTGTTGAGTGCATTGTTATCCATGCATAGATGCAGTTGCCTAGTGAAATATGCTTACCTTAGAGTGGAAATGAGCAAGGGAATTTGAGGTGAGATGAGGAAAGCTCCATCAACTAACAATTTCAAGGAATAAGAAAGGAAATTCAGTGTTTCCGCACCATAGAATTCTGCAAATAATCACTAGAGGCATCAGGGTATGGACTGTGAGGGCAAGTTGTGGTTGTTTTTTCTCTATTAAATTACATATTACCTATGAGCTATTTATTTATTTACCTCTTCCAGGATGATTAAAACACACCCTTTGTAGAGCTCTCTGAGCACAGGCACAACATAATAACGGCTTGGTATGCTATATGCTCTGGAAACCCTGCAAGCAAGCAGAGTCAGGTGGAATTGAGACAGCTGAACTGGTAGCTGTCAGTGAAATGTGGGTTGACCTCCAAGGATGTAAGTGTCACTGTAGCAAAGCACTTTGTGAGCATAGAGAGATGAACAGCAATTATCTTTTTCAGAATAGCAATCTTGGGGACAGTCATTTTCTCCCTCTGATTTCTGGGTTGAAAACTAACACTGCACACTTTAGAGAGATGCCTTGAGTTTTATGTAGCACATTATATTTTTGCATGGCACCCTGTGTAGGTGTCCACATGGCAACCAGGTGTCATTGGTCTGAGCCAACACAAAGCAGACTGCATTGATTTGCCTAACATCTTAAAATCAAGAGAAAAAGGTATCATGGCTATGTGTACACAATTTACGCTGTCATATGCATAAAATGGTTAAAAAACCATGGTCTTGGCAATTAGGCAGCTGTGTATTCTGTTCTGGGCTTTGTCACCCACTAGTTACTTGCTAGCATTGGCTTCTTGAGTCTTGACTTCTTTATCTCAAAAATGGAAATCGTTAGAATATTCTATTCCTAAGGTTTTTTTGAGGATGAAGCAGATAATTTATATTTGATATATATATATATATATATATATATATATAATTTATATTTATATTCTTAGCAGAATCCCTAATATGTAGTAAGCTCTCAATATGTATAACTTTTCTTGTCAGTCTGATCTTGAACTTAATCTGACTCCTCAGGTTGCTGCAAATACTGTCCCCTCAGGTTTTCTTCATTTCTGGATACCGCCAAGACCGCACAGGACTCTCTTTTCTATTCTCTGGGCAGCTCTTTCATCAGTGGCAATTTTATTTCTGTTGCTGTGACTTGTATACAGGTGAGAGAAGAAAACCCCTTGTACTCATCACCAGGGCTTCATGGAGGCAAGTGAATTTCTAGTCTAGTCTCTCAAGTTGCAGCTTGGATCAGTTTTCCCCATGAAAATGGCATCACTAACATTTTGACACAAACTTTTTCTCTGTATGACTACATTTAGAAAATCACAGTCATGTTGTCTACACTGGCTAGGAACCTGCTTTTTCTAATTTAAAAATTGGTTGTGAGCATTTTCTAAAGTCATGAAGTATTCTTTCAATGTGATTTAAAATGAGTTGTCCTGTTATATTTTTCTAAAAGTGGAGACATCTTTATTTTAAAGTAATATGGGACAAACCGTCCTTCATCTCACTCCTAAAAAATAATTGCTGTTAGGAATTTTATTTGATATCTTTCAAGACACTTCTGTAAGTATAAACCTATAATGAATACATTTTACATAAATGTAGTTTTGCCACACATTCTATTCCATAATCTGCTTTTTTAACTCAACAAAATATTGTGGGTATCTGTAAAAGCTAAATGGCATTTTGTTATATGGATGCGTCATTATTCACTCAATCTCTTATTATTAGAGATTCTTATTATTTTCAATATTCTTTATTATGCAACATTCAGCAAGCATATTTATAAATCATATTTGTTTACTCACACTCTTATTTCTTTAAGATAAATTATGAGAAATGGAATTGCAGAATCAAATGGTATGCACATTTAAATGTTGGTACAAATATCCCTCCAGAAATGTTGAATATTTTACATTCCCTTTTAAAATGCATGACATGTTCCATTTCTGCATACCTTTACCAGAATCGGACTGGTGTTTTTGTTTTTTTTTGTTTTAATTTCTTGTTAAACTTAATATGTCTTTGTAAAATGTCCTAAATCCTTATTGGAATTTAACAGTATATAAATTAGAGCCAAATATTTGACAAAATAATGCAACTGATTATGTTGATATTCTTTTAACATAATTTAAAATGAGTTGTCCTGTTATATTTTTCTAAGAGTGGAGACATCTTTATTTTAAGGTAATATTCTTTACAGTCTCCTCTTTCTGCAACAGTCATGGGAAAATACTTTCTAAACTCCAGACCACTGACAAAAATATCAAAGTTGTACACCTTGCTCAAACAATGGCTGGATTTTTCAGTAAATATTTATTCTTGTAATAGGCGGAAAGTTCCATACCAGCCAACTTATCAACCTAGCTTCCACGAAAACATTGTGACTGATTTTAACATTTTAAGCTAAGTGAGAAATTGTCTCCATGGGTTAACTTTCAAGGACTTTACTGAAGACACTTGAAAAATTCAAGGGCTTAGGTATTTCTTCCAGACATGCTATGTAAGATGCATTTATTTTGTCTGCCACTATACTTATCTAGAGACCTCATTATCTGGGAATGTGCCATGGCTCTGTGGCTTGAAGTCCTGGGGGAAATATTTTCACCCACCATCATATCAACCTCTCAGTTTTCAAAGTAGAATGTGAATCAAAAATTTATACTCTAGTCTTCAATTTGTAAAAAGATAGTACATAGATAAAATGAAAAAATCAAGTATATGAAAAAGCTCTTGCCCTCATCTCCAGCATGCTAAGTGATATGTGAGGTTTTAGCTATGCTGTAAGGAGTTAACATGTTCAAATACAGAAAAGTCTACTCAGTAAAAAGAGTATTTTCATAATTCTGGCCATCAGATGAGTATAGGAAGTATATGAAAATGCTCTAAAAGTGCCTGTAAAAGATGTCATTTGATGACATGTAAGTGTCAGCACTCAAAGGGTTATCCCATCATTACAGAATATAAGCCAACTGTGACACATGACAGATCCCTGGGGAGTCCTTTCATCTGTCTTTCCTTCCTTCTGTCTGTCTGTCCATCCATCCATCTGTCCTTCCATCCTCCCTCCCTCCCTCCGTTTGAGTAACTTCATGTTTCTCAGTTAGTATATCAAAACATTGTTTTTATCTTTTTACATTTTAAAAAAGCTGTAAAAAAGTTTTCTTTTCAGAACTGAGATTTGCTGAGTCTTTAGTATAATGGCCAAGAAATTTAAAAAGGAGGAAAGAACCCATTTTGACAAACAATTATATCAGCATGTTTATATTGTGATTCCAAAGTATAACATTCATGGTACAGATTAGCATTTATCACATCATGCTTTCCACTGGGTTGTCTTCTTTGGGCAGGAATTTTTTTTTTTATTCCTGTGTTTGTCTTTCAAGAGCACCTTGCATAGGCTAAAGCATCAAATAATTATTTTAAGAAATACGTCTAATGGTTGAGCGATTTATGGTTTAAATACAATGTAGCAACTAGAAGGCTGTTCTTAGAGAAAAGAGAGGGAGGGTGGTTAATAGGGTTGATAGGCATAAGGAGAATGAATAGGGAAATTAAAAAAATGTTGAGGAGTTGCTGGCAAGATGGCCAAATACTAACGGCTCTGGTTTGCATCTCCCAGCGAGATCAACGTAGAAGGCAGGTGATTTCTGCATTTCCAACTGAGGTACCTGGTTCATCTTAATGGGACTGGTTGGACAGTGGGTGCAGCTCACAGAGGGTGAGCCGAAGCAGGGTGGGACATCACCTCACCCAGAAAGTGCAAGGGTTTGGGGAGCTCCCTCTTTTAGCCAAGGGAAGCTGTGAGCGACTAAGCCGTGAGGGACTAAGCCCTGAGGAATGGTGCATTATGGCCCCAATACTGTGCTATCCCATGGTCTTTGCAACCCACAGAACAGGAGATTCCCTCTGGTACCTACGTCACCAGGGTCCTAGGTTTCAAGCACAAAACCTGGCTGCTGTTTAGGGAGATATCAAGCTATTTTTTTTTTTTCTTACCCCAGTGTTGCCTGGAATGCTGGCGAGACGGAAGTGCTCACTCTCCTGGAAAGGGGGCTGAAGCCAGGGCGCCAAGTGTTCTGGCTTGGTGGGTCCCACCTCCACAGAACCCAACAAGCTAAGATCCACTGGACTGAAATTCCTGCTGCTAGCACAGCAGTCTGAGGTTGACCTGGGATGTTTGAGCTTGATGGGGGAAGGGGTATCTGCCATTGCTGAGGCTTAGTAGGAAGTTTTACCCTCACAGTGTAAACAAAGCCACCCAGATGATCGAACTAGGCAGAGCCCACAGCAGCTCAGCAAGGCCTCTGTGGCCAGACTGCCTCTCTGGCCAGACTACCTCTCTAGATTCCTCCTCTCTGGGCAGGGCATCTCCGGAAAAAAAAAAAAAAAAAGACAGCAGCCCTAGTCAAGGGCTTATAGATAAAACCCCCATCCCCCTGGGACAGAGCACCTGGGGAAAAGGGAGGCTATGAGTGCAGCTTCAGCAGACTTACACATCCCTGCCTGATGGCTCTGAAGAGAGCAGCTGATCTCCCAGCAGAGCATTCAAGCTCTGCTAAGGGTCAGACTGCCTCCTCAAGTGGGTCCCTGACCTCCTTGTCTCCTGATTGGGAGACACCTCCCAGTAGGGGCCAAGAAACACCTCATACACCTTAGTTCCGGCTGGCATCTGGCAGGTGCTCCCCTGGGATGAAGCTTCCAGAGGAAAGAACAGGTAGCAAACTTTGCTGTTCTTCAGCTTCTGCTGGTGATACCCAAGCAAACAGGATCTGGAGTGGACCTCCAGCAAACTCTATCACACCTGTATCAGAGGGGCCACACTGTTAGAAGGAAAATGAACACACAGAAAGGAATAGCCTCAATATCAACCAAAATGATGTTCATTCAGAAGCCCAATCTGAAGGCTACCAACATCATAGAAAAAAGGTAGATAACACCACAAAGATGGGGAGAAACCAGCACAAAAAGGCTGAAAATGCCAAAAACCAGAATCCCTCTTCTCCTCCAATGGATCACAACTCCTTGCCAGCAAGGGAACAAAACTGGTTGGAGAATGAGTTTGATGAATTGATAGAAGTTAGGCTTCAGAAGGTGGGTAATAACAAACTCCTCTGAGCTAAAGAAGCATATTCTAATCCAATGCAAGAAAGCTAAGAACCTTGAAAAAAGATTAGAGGAATTGGTAAGTAGAATAACCAGTTTAGAGAAGAACATAAATGACCTGATGGAGCTGAAAAACATAGCATGGGAACTTTGTGAAGCATGCACAAGAATGAATAGCAGAATTGATCAAATGGAAGAAAGGATATCAGAGATTGAAAGTCAACTTAATGAAATAAAATGAGAAGACAAGACTAGAGACAAAGGAGTGAAAAGGAATCAGCAAAGCCTCAAAGAAATATGGAACTATGTTAAAAGACCAAATTTACATTGGATTGGTGTACGTAAAAGTGATGGGGAGAATGGAACCAAGTTGGAAAACACTCTTCAGGATATTATCCAGGAGAACATACCCAACCTAGCAAGACAGGCCAACATTCAAATTCAGGAAATAGAATACCACAAAGATACTCCTTGAGAAGAGCAACCCAAAGACACATAATCATTAGATTCACCGAGATTGAAATGAAAGAAAACATGTGAAGAGCAGCCAGAGAGAAAGCTTGGGTTACCCACAAAGGAAGGCCAATCAGACTAACAGTGGATCTCTCTGCAGAAACCCTACAAGTCAGAAGAGATTTGGGGTCAATATTTAGCATTCTTAAAGAAAATAATTTTCAACCTAGAATTTCATATCCAGCCAAACTAAGCTTCATAAGTAAAGGAGAAATAAAATCTTTTACAGACAAGCAATTGCTGAGAGAATCTCTCATTCATTCCCTTACTTTCAGGGACATTCCAGTATCCAAAGATCTCTCTTGGTTATCACGATTCTCTTGGGAGACAGAGCCAGGTATAGGTATGTAGATATATGAGGAGATATACTAGGGTAATTGGCTCATGTGATTATGGAGGCTGAGAAGTCCCCTAACAGTCTGTTTGTAAGCTGGAGACCCTTGGATACCAGTAGTATGGCCCAGTCCAAATCCAAAAGCCTTAGAATAAAGGAAACTGATAATGTAATTCTCAATTGAAGGCTGAAAGCCTGAGACTGAGGGCCCCTTTTTAAGTCTTAGAGTCCAAAGCCTCGAGATACTGAAGTTCTAATATCTAAGACAAAGGAGAAGAACGGCGTTCTAGCTGAAGGAGAGAAGGAAAAGCACATTTGTTTTTCCTCTGCCTTTTTGTTCTATTTGTGCCTGCAGCTGATTGGCTGGTGCCCACACACGTTGAGGGTGAATTTTTTTTTTTTTTTTACTCAGTCCACTAATTCACATGCCAATCTCTTCTGGAAACACCCTCACAGATATACCCAGAAATAATGATTTACTGTTTGTAGGGCACGTTGGGTGCTAGATGTAGGGCTGAGTGCCCCACAAGGTCATGGGGTGAGCCTTATGCTGTGCTGAGGCGCAGGATCTGAGAAATAAAGAGACAGGACACAGAAGTACAAAGAAAATGCAGCTGGGCTCGGGGGACCACGCCACCTATAAGCGGCGAGCGGCTGGCAAGTCCAGGCTGGTGAGGGTGGCGAGCCCTGAATGTCCAGAAGCATGAGTATTTACTGTGTATAGGTTAGGGGGCAGGGCAGTGAGTGAAATCACCTTTTTTTTTTATGTTAAGAATGGGTTTCTTTTTTTTTTTCCCATTTATTTTATTGCATTTTAGGTTTTGGGGTACATGTGAAGAACATGCAAGATTGTTGCATAGGTACACACGTGGCAGTGTGATTTGCTGCCTTCCTCCCCATCACCTACATCTGGCATTTCTCCCCTTGCTATCTCTCCCCTACTCCTCACCCCCCACCGTCCCTCCCCTATTTCCCCCCAACTGACCCCAGTGTGTAGTGCTCCCCTCCCTGTGTCCATGTGTTCTCATTGTTCAACACCCGCCTATGAGTGAGAACATGCGGTGTTTGATCATCTGCTCTTCTGTCAGTTTGCTGAGAATGATGGTTTCCAGGTTCATCCATATCCCTACAAAGGACACAAACTCATCGTTTTTGACGGCTGCATAATATTCCATGGTGTATATGTGCCACATTTTCCCTATCCAGTCTATCGTCAATGGGCATTTGGGTTGGTTCCAGGTCTTTGCTATTGTAAACAATACTGCAATGAACATTCGTGTGCACGTGTCCTTATAGTAGAATGATTTGTAATCCTTTGGCTATATACCCAGTAATGGGATTGCTGGGTCAAATGGAATTTCTATTTCTAGGTCCTTGAGGAATCGCCACACTGTCTTCCACAATGGTTGAACTAATTTACACTCCCACCAACAGTGCAAAAGTGTTCCTATTTCTCCACATCCTCTCCAGCATCTGTTGTCTCCAGATTTTTTAATGATTGCCATTGTAACTGGCGAGAGATGGTATCTCAATGTAGTTTTGATTTGCATTTCTCTGATGACCAGTGATGATGAGCATTTTTTCATATGTTTGTTGGCCTCATGTATGTCTTCTTTTGTAAAGTGTCTGTTCATATCCTTTGCCCTAGTGATAGGGTCGTGAGAAATAAAACATAGGGTCCACCCCCATTAGGTCACCTAGGCCAGGAGGTGGACAGTGTGCAGCAAGGGGCCTGTTCCCACGAAGGCAAGGGCCCTCTTCCCACAAAGGCAAGGGCCGTGTGCAGTAAGGGGTCCACCCCCATTAGGTCACCGAGGCTTGAAGGTGGGCCGTGTGAAGTGAAGAGGGTACTGTGTGCGATACTTCTATCTATGGGAAACTACTTCTAAGAAGATTTATGGGAGGATGCTTTAAGTCACATAGCAGTGACAGAACTGTCAAGGTTACCGCCACCTTCTGGCAGGTTCCAATGGATTCTATGGGAAGATGCTTTTCAAGCAGTACAGTAGCAAGAGCTGATAAAGTTCACAGTCACCAAGGTGGATTGCCGTTCTGAGGGCAGCCTTCCACAAGAACTGGAGCAAGGTCCTACAACTCCTTTATCAGGAGGAGTGGCTCTCACCCCAAGCCTGCCATACAGCGGGTATCTTTATGATACTGAACGCTGCTGCCTGGGCTATGGATTCTTGTCCTGGTATAACTGTTTTCCCTTAATTCATGCTCTGTACTGTGTCCACTCTAGGCATCCCTCCGATTATGAACTAAGATATAATTATAGGTATATATGTAGGGAAATATTCTTTAGGCACTCATACTATCAATTATTATATGATTATATGTAGAGGATTATATAAAGGGATTCTTCAAGCCATATTTCTATAAACTAATATATGATTATGTAAAGGATTATATAAAAGGAAATAGCTGAGTAGTAACACTGTTAAGTGAGATATTCCTCAAGCCCTAACTGTGCCAGGGCTCTGCTTAGCTTTCATTCCTTGGTGCCTATATGGGGGGTTACCCACAACTGTTTCTCCACATATTTATTAATTCAGTGAAATTCACACCTAAAATTAACCATTACAATTCCACTCCTGGTTAACTTGTATCCACATGTATCTCCTTAAAACATACTTAATCTCCAAATAAAGACAATAACAAGTTAATAGTTCCACCAAACAGGATACAAGTATCCTGAATACAACAAAAAATGCAATAATCCCTTCCCCAGACAAGGAGGTAACATTCTTGGGTGATGTTAAGTCTTCTTCTGATATCCTGTTACTTAAATACTATGATATAAAATGAATAATTCTCAAGTACCATTATAAAGTCAACAAATCTTATGTTACATAAGGGAATAAGAGAGGAATGAAAGCAAAGAATTTGCTTAATGTGAGTACACACACCCACACACACACACACACCCCTATTAACAAAATAAGAAAATATGACAATTACAGTCCTCATTTCTTTAACTGGTCACATAGTCACAGTTGGTATTTATAAGCTTCTGAGCCAAATATGAGGACCATGATGACCCATGTTATAGCCTCACGAGGCCCTGAGAACTCGTGCCCAAGGTGGTTAGGTTACAGCTTGATTTTACACATTTTTAGGGAGACAAAAGTTAAAGGTAAAACATAAATCAATAAATACAAGATATACTTTTGTGGCCTGGAATGGTGGGACATTTCAAGGGGGTTGGGCTTCCAGGTTATAGGTGGATTCAAAGATTTCCTGATTGGCAATTGGTTGAAAGAGTTCAGTTTTGCCTAAAGACTTGAAGTCAGCAAAAAGAAATGCTTGGGGTTATGATAAGGTGGGTTGTGAAAGCCAAGGTTCTTGTTATGAAGGTGAAGCCTCCAGGTAGCAGTCTTCAGAGATCATAGATGACGAATATCTCTAATAAGGCCTTAAAAGGTGCCAGGCTCTTAGTTAAACCTCTCCTGGATCAGGAAAAGACCTGGAAAGGAGAGAGGATTCTGCACAGAATGTAGATTTTCCCCACAAGAGACAGCTTTGGAGGACCATTTCAAAATATGTCAAAGAAATACATTTTTGGGTAAAATACATTGGTTTCTTGTAGGGCTTGCTACTTATCAGGTAATGCTATACTGGAGTCAGGTTGAAATTTGGTGTCTTATTGCTCCAGATAGTTTGTCAGTCTTAAGATTGCTGTTTTTATGTTAATGCTGGCTAATTGTGCATGAATTTCAAAGAGAAGAGGGCAGAATGAGGCATGTCTCAATCCCTCTTCCCATCATGCTCTGAACTAGTTTCATTCAGTTTCTTTGAAATCCCTTTGGCTGAGAGGAGAGATCCATCCAGCCAGTTGGCGGCTGAGTTTTATTTTTGGTTTACAATAACTACCTTCTTCAACTACCCATTCTGTATTTCTTTTTTGCCTTTAGAAATCACCTCAGCTTGTAGTGTTTCTTTACCCGATGGGATGTCTCAAACCTTCATTCCTGAAGGATGTGGACAATTAGCAGTCCTACCTGGGTTAAGTAGTTGTAATTTCCCTTTGACACTAATCACAGGGCATGATAATATTAAGAGATGCCCTAAGGGACCTCCTACATTCCAGACATCCTATTTTTTTTTTAACCTTCATTGTTGAGTAGTACAATTTCCCCCCAGTAGCCTGGCTCAGTCATCCTGACCAACACTGTAACTCCTTTCTTAGCCTGTTGACTTAGGGAATAAGAGCCCAGAGTGACTGAGTGGTAACTTAACTTTCTGTTCAATTGAATTATTTTTGTGTCTCTCTGGAACTAAGACCCCTAGGCAAGTAGTGCATAAAGGCGTGGGAACAGGAAGTAATCATTTTGCTACTGGGTCCCTAGAGGAAATGGTGAATGGTGTCACTCCCATTTCTACTCATTGATTCCTGGACCCATGAATCCTGGCTATGAGAAAAGCAACAACATATTTTGTATGCTGATTCATAGCATTTGCAGCCTACTGGAGAACTTTGCTGCAGTCCTGCAAAGTACTATCATGTAGCTGGCATTGTAACTGTGTCTTTAAAAGGCCATTCCACCATTATGTCAAGTCAACTGCTTCCAGATAATAGAAAAGGTGAAAAGACCAGTGAATTCCATGAGCATGAGTCCATTGCTAAACCTCTTTGGCTGTAAAGTGAGTTTCTTGGTCAGAAATAATGCTGTGTGGAGTACCATGATGACAGTTAACAATTGTGTAAATCCATGGATGGTAGTTTTGGTGGAAGCATTACTTGCAGGGAGAAAAATTCATATGTTATACCGGACCGAGCATAGAAAATTAACACCAAGACAAAAGTATGCCAAATTGCAGGGTCTTTATTATGCCAGTGACCACAGAAGACTCATGTCTCTCCAACCTGTGGTGTCGAACTCAGGGAGAGCAGGGTTTTTAAGCTGAAAAACCATATCCTGGTTTTAGGACCCAGAGGGTGAGGAGCAGGGATAGGGATGAAGGGCTTCAGACATTCCAAGGGCTAGTGGATTCTATAAGTCACCTCCTGGGCAGAGACGAGTGTGAGGGGGGCTCTGGACATTCCAAGGGCCAGGGGACTTTTGTCACTCCAATTGTTACTTAAGTGGTTTACAGAAGTCAAGATAAATGTTAGTTTACACATTATCTGGGTAGGGTGAAAATTACAGACCTTAGTTACTTATTACAAGTCGCAGGGGCCAAGATGGCATTAGCTTGGGCTGCTTATTCTGGTACTGATAAGAAAAGGTAAGCATCTTTACACAGTGGGCATTTTTCAGAGCAAGCTAGCAGATTTATTTACAGAAGCCAAACACAGCTTTATCTTATAAAATGGCGTTGCTCAGGTTCTGGCTCTAGGCCAGCACAATATCACACATACATGGTAAATATTTATTCTGGTGAGGACAAAATCCTGCCCATTCTATGATGGTGGTGGGTACAGTGTAGTTAATCTGGTGCTAGGTAGCTGGCTGATTACCTTGTGGAATGGTATCCTGTTGGGGGCTCAGAGTCGGTCCCTGCTGCTGGAAGATTGGGCACTCAACTATGGTTGTAACCAAGTCAGCCTTGGTAAGTGCAGGTCCATGTTTCTGAGCCCACATCTGACCTCCATCTCTGCTACCATGGCCCCTTTTTTTATGAACTGATTGGGTGATGAATAGGGTGGCTGGAGAAAAGGCTGACTGATATCCACAGAAAGGGTTATCCTATTCACTTGATTATTAAAGTATTCCTTTTATGAAGTCACCCTTCGGTGAGCATTCACATGGAACATAAATATCTTCATAGCTTTTGCACTTCAGAGAGGTCTATCCACGTACCTTTTATCCAAATTTCTTTGCCGCCAATTTTCCAATCTTTTTTTGGTAAAGATTGTAACTGCCCAACAGGTTCACCTTGCCAGATGCCTAGACAGAGCCGATGTATCCAGATGGGAATTGCAATAGAGAAAGTAATTCATGCCGAGCTGGCTGTGCAGACCAGAGTTTTATAATTATTCAAATTAGCCTCCCTAAGCATTTGAGGATCAGTTTTTTAGGGTAATTTGGTTGGTGGGGTGCCAGTGAGTCAGGAGTGCTAATTGGTTGGGTCAGAGATGAAATCCTAGTGAGTCAAAGCTGTCCTCTTGTGCTGAGTCAGTTTCCAAGTGTGAGCCACGAGATCAGATGAGCCAGTATATTGATCTGGGTGATGCCAGCTGATCATCGAGTGCAGAGTCTGCAAAAGATCTCAAGCACTAATCTTAGGTTTTACAATAGTAGTTTTATCCCCAGGAGCAATTTGGGGAGGTTTAGAATCTTGCAGCCTCCAGCTGCATGACTCCTAAGCAATAATATCTAATCCTTTGGCTAATTTGTTAGTCCTGCAAAGGCAATCTAGTCCCCAGGTGGGAAGGGATTTTGTTTTGGGAAAGGGCTGTTAATTGTCTTTGTTTCACAGCTAACTTATAAACAAAATTTCTCCCAAAGTTAATTCAGTCTACACTCAGGAATGAACAAAGATAGCTTAGAGGTTAGAAGCAATATGGAGTTCGTTTGGTCTCCATATTGATCTCTTTCACCATCTCAGTTATAATTTTGTAATGGCAGTTTCATGATCCTGACCTTCTGACCAAACTTTGGTCACAATCCATGAAACAGTATGTCAGCTCATGTCTGGCCATTTGTTCTTCCAACAAAAGTGCACAAATAGCTACACTGCCTGAAGTTCTGCCTATTGAAAAGATTCACTTCACCATCCTTCAGAGATGTCCCAGAAAGAGGCTGCAGTGCTCTAGCTGTCCTCTTTGAGATGATGTTTGTATCTCATACAGAACCATCTGTAAACCAGGGCCTAGTCTTCTCTTCCTGTCAGCTGATCATAGAATACTCCCCATGAGGCAGAGCCTGAGAGACAGAAGGTAGCATAGCAGGAGGAGGAACCATGAGCATCTGGGCCACTTTCTCATATATCTTATTTGTGTCTTCATGAGCTGCTTGAGCCTGATCATGTGTATGACACTTCCATTTCATGATGCGTTGCTGCTGTACATGGCCAAACATATGAGTTAATGGATCAGAAAACATCTATTCATTATAGGCTGCTCAGGCCACATGGTAGCTTGGTGGCCCATGGTTAAGAGTTCAGTTTCTACTAAGGCACTGTACCATGCCAAGAGATGTCTCTCAAAAGGAAAGTAGTTACCTGAAGGTGTTGGCAGGGCCTTGCTCCAAAATACTAAGGGCCTCCACTGCAATTAACCTGCAGGGGCCTTCCAAAGTCTCCAATCAGATTTCTTGTTTGGCACTGACACCTCAAGTACCATTGGGAATGTTGGATCCAATGGCCCAAGTGGTAGAGGAGCTTGTATAGCAGCCTGGACCTGTTACAGACTTCTCCTATTCTGAGTATAATTCACAACTAGCTACTTTTCAGGTCATTTGGTGGATGGGGCAGAGTAACACACCCAAATGTGGCATGTGCCAAATCCAGATAGGCCCAGTAGGCATTGTGCCTCTTTCTTGGTTGTAGGAGAAGATAGATGCAACAACTTATTCTTCACCTTCAAAGGGTTATCTTGACATGTCCCATACCTCTGGATCCCTAGAAATTTCACTGAGGTAAAAGTTCACTAAATATTAGTCAAGTTTATTTCCCACACATGGTCACACAAATGTCTTATCTGTAAGTCCAGAGTAGTTGCTACTGCATCCTCACTAATTAGAACAATATCATCAGCAGGATGAACAAATTAGCATGTCATCAATGTAATTGACCAGTGTGGTATCTTATGGAAAGGAAAGGCAATTGAGATCCCTGTGAACGAGATTATGACATCAAGCTGAAGAGTTGATATTACCCATGAGGTTTGAAAATGATGGTGTATTGCTGGACTTACCAACTGAAAGCAACCTGCTTCTGGACAAGTATGGAAAAAAGGTATTTGCCAGATCAATAGCTTCATATTAGGTGCTAGGATGTGTTAATTTGCTCAAGCAATGAAATCACATCTGGTACAGCAGTTGCACTTGGAGTCACCACTTAGTTAAGCTTACTCTAATGTGTGATTTCCCAAGATTCATCTTTCTCTGCACAGGCCAAATGGGAGAGTTGAGTGGGGATGTGGTGGTGTATTAGGGTTCCCTAGACAGGCAGAACTAATCGGATATATATATGCGTGCATGCATGCAGGGCCTTGGTCCAAAATAATAAGGGCCTCCACTGCAATTAACCTGTAAGGTCCTGCCAGAGTCTTCAATCAGAATTATATATAGATTGTGCCCACTAGATTATGGGTGGGTCTGCCTTCCCCAGTCCACTGACTCAAATGTTAATCTCCTTTGGCAGCACCCTCACAGACACACCCAGGAACAATACTTTGCATCCTTCAATCAAGTTGACACTCAGTATTAATCAATACAGGTGGGAATCACTACCCTTCATCTTTCCAGTCTTTGACGGTGGTGGTAATCTCTGCCATCTCTCTAGGGATGTGGTATTGTTTTTTATTTACTATTTTCCTAGGTAGAGGAAACTCTAATGGGTTCCATTCATCCTTTACCACCAGAGTCATGCTTACTCCATAAATCAGGGAACCACATGGCAATTCTGCCAGCTGCTAAGTACAACCAACTCTCTGTGGGTTCCACTTCCATGAATTCAACCAACTACCAATCAAAAATATTTTTTAAAAAGGATTGTTGTGTCTATACTGAACACACATAGACTTCCATTCTTGTGATTATTCCCTAAATAATGTAATATGATAATTACTTAATAGAATTTATATTGTATTAGTTATTATAAGTAATATAGAGATGATTTAAAGTATACAAGAGGATGTGCATAGGTTATATGCAAATATGACACCATTTTATATTAGGGACTTACTGTTCTCAGGGTGTTCTGGAACCAATCTCTCATAGATACAAAGGGATGACCACATGTCCATTTTAATTATGCGTTCTGGAACTGGAGAAATAACCACAGAATGGATATGGGGGCACACTGAATCAGACCTGCACTAAAACTCCATTGGTCACCTGACTTCTCTAAGCCCCGACTCTAACTGGAGGGCCACAGTGACATTTCAGGTCTCTTATAATCAATGTCAGTTCATAGTCAGTGTCCACTAGTCTCTGAAAGTTCTGATTGTTCCGTTTTCCCAGTGCATAGTTACCCTGGTATAGGGCCATAGGTCCACTAGGAGAAGGATGGTAGAAATATTAACAGTATAAATTTTCAGTAGTGTACCAAAGTACTTTCTGAAGGATATCTGGCCTCCCCTTGATTCAAGAGGTCTGTGTCTGAAAACTGGCTCAAGTTTGGAAATTGATTGAAGGGTCATGATCCTCTGTTTTTATGACTCAAGTTAAATTTTTGTTTGCTTTACCTGAAAGTTCTCCACTTATACAGATCCAGAAAGAATTTAGCAGGCTTTCTATATATTTCACTTTTAGGAATATAATAATTAACTAGTTAATGCCATATATTTACATGAGTCAGACAAGTCTGATTATTGCTTTGCCTCTGCTGTCTATTATAGTAATGATTAATATGTCTACTTTGCCTTTGATGGTTGAGTGCTGCTACTTGGTCCCTGCCACCCTAGGATCCAATTATTTCCATTTCATTTGAGGTTTCCAATTGAGTTATTGTTGTTCCTCCTGTGAGGTTCAGCTATGAAAAAAGCAATCATGGAGCTCTTTAGGAATGCTGGAGCTCCCCTCAAAAATCTACCTATTAAAGTATTGGTGAAAGGTGTATCTTCTGTACTCTTTCAGTGTGGGTGAGTAAGTTTTAAGTGATAAATACATGCTAGCATTCAAGTCTCCCTAAGCCTTTGAGTCCCTTCATCTATGGTAAACGAAGGGAGATCACACATCAACAACTCGCTTATGCTGGGCCATCTTTTGATCAGTGTTTTAGCTAAGCAACCAAACAAAGTATTAGTATCTTTCCTAATTCACTAAGCTGCAAAATTGAGGGCAGAATCTCTGTTTAGTGGGCCATGTCAATAAATTTGGCCTGATCCAACTTTATGTTCCTTCCACTATTATCCCACATTTTAAATATCCATTATCATAGTGAATATCTGTTTGTACACATTTGAAAACACAAGGGGTTCTTTTGGAGTGAAGTGTGCTGCCTCTAGGGTCACACTTTGTACCTCATCCTTGAGGGCCTGCTGGAATTTGAGTTTAGTTGTAGGTCTAAAAGCACAGTATAGTGGTGGGGGTGGGTTTTGATGAGAATCAGCATTGTATTTCTTGACACCTCAGGGAAGGCCATTACTGTTTTCTTCAGCAATTCAGGGTTAATTTCCTCAGACAAAGGCAGAAAGGCTAATATCCTTGCGGGTGGGGAAGATACTGCCACTGGGGATGTGGACACCGTATTCACTGGCAAACAAGACTCGTCAGAGTTTCAAAGCTTAGTATCCACATTCTTATCAGGGTCTTCTCAGACATCCTTATCCCAACTTACAGGATCTCATTATTTCCCAACCAATGCACTTACTGTAACAGTAGACTCTTTGAGGCTGTGAGTTCAACTTTTATTATAATTCAGCCAACTGCATAAGGAGGTCTTATGTTTTGTTTTCAGCATTTTTTAGCCCTGTGGCTACTGGAGAAAAGATTCTTCCTCAGGATATACATAGAAGCTCTTAGGATATTTCTGAAGAGCTGGAGCCAGGAACTCTAATCCCTGAGCTATTCCTTTCTTTCATCACTTTGTCCAGGAAGATTAGGAGCAACCAACCAAAGTCAGTATATTCCTTACTTTTCCACAAATATTTAAATGTATCTTATACAGAGTCTCCAAGTTCCTTGCCTCTTATAAGTGGTTGATTAGAAATATAAAGTGCAGTATTTTGCTTATCTCTATAAACAGTTTATGCCTTGGATTATAAGAGCTTTCTTTATTATTAGAAATAGAATCTTTAACATTTTTAGGTATAATTAGATTTGAGAGCCAATTCCAGAAACCCCAAAACCATTTAAGAAAAGACATCCTTAAAATTCTGTTCCTCTAGAACCACTCCTAGTACCAAAATATGAATTAGGGTTCTCCAGAGATAGAACAAATAGGATATATTTGTACGTATTTGGAGAAATAAGGAAAATTTGTCAGAATAATTGGCTCATGTGAGTATGGAGACTGAGAAGTCCCATGACAGGCCATCTATAAGTTAGAGACTGTTATGGTTGGGCTTTGTGTCCCCACCCAAATCTCATCTTGAATTGTAGTTCCCATAACCTGGATATATCACAGGAGAGAGCTGGTGGGAGGTAATCAAATCATGGGGTGGATTTTCCTCATGATGTTCTTGTGACAGTGAATAAGTCTTACGAGATGTAATGGTTTTATAAAGGGCAGTACCCCTGCACATGCTCTGTTGCCTGCCACCATGTAAGATGCCTTTGCTCCTCTTTCGCCTTCTGCCATGATTGTGAGGCCTCCCAGCAGTGTGGAACTGTGAGTCCATTAAACCTCTTTTTCTTTATAAATTACCCAGTCCTGGGTATTTCTTCATAGCAGTATAAAAATGAGCTAATACAGAGACTCTAAGATATTGGTAGCATGACCCAGTTGAAGTCAAAAAGCCTCAGGATGATAGAAGCTGATGGTGTAACTTTGAGACCAAAGCTGAAGGCCTGAGAAACTGGGGACCTCTGGTTTAAGTCTCAGAATCCAAAGGCTGGAAAGGGCCTGGTGATGTCCAAGGGCAAAATAAGGGTGTCCCAGTCCCAGGAGCAAGGACAACAGAAAAACATTGTCTTTCCTCTGCCATTTTGTTTTATCTGGGGCCACAGACAGTTGGATGGTGCCTGCCTTCAATGAGGAAACATCTTCTCCATTCAGTCCACTGACACACATGCCTATCTCTTCTGGAGATACCCTTACAGACACACCCAGAAATAATGCTTTACCAGTTCTCTAGGTGTCTTTTATTCCAGTCAAGTTGATACCTAAAATTAACTATCACATTTGGTGTGGAGATCTTCATGTTGTGCACAAAAATGAGCAGTATGCAACCAGGCTATTCATGTAAAGGTATCCATTAATTTAACACTTTTTTTTTCACCTTGAAAACACACCTCTATTCATTGTCTTAGTTTGTTGGAGTTGCCATAACAAACTTTTATAGACTGGGTGCCTTACCAACAACAGAATTGCAACAAATTGCATAAGGGAGAGGACACAAACATTCCATCTATAGCGCTACTAAATCAAACAAACACAAATTTACCAAGTCTAACTCAAGAACATCCATTGAATCTGGCAAATAAGCACTAAGTAGTTTATACAAGAGTTGTTTTCTGACCTACATCACCCAAACTCTCTGCTTTACTCAAGGAGGTGACGACTAATTCAATTCTGCCTGACAGAGCACTGTAAGCTGTGGGGCTTTTTGAACAGCTGTGGAAAATGGCTAAGACACTGATTCTTAAAATCTGTTTGGGTGATTAAATAGGGATTTGGTGCAGTATTTCAAGCATTTGTAAGCAATTTCTGTTTGGATGCTTTTCAACCTTCCTTTCTCCCTTGCAACAATTCAGCTAAAGAATATCATTGCTACAGGGAGAAAATAAAAATTTCTGGGACAGAGTCTTAAATCTGAACTAAAAATGTGTTTCAAAACCATTTCTTAATTTGAAGACAACTCGCACCTGCATCTTTTCCCTTTCCACCTCACTGTAATTCAGAGACATCTTGCCTGCAGAAGTACTTTATCACTTCTTTACTTTGGAATTCTAGTGTTTGGAATATTTAGGAAGAGGATGTGCAGAGTGGGAATAATGGCTGACAGTGTCTTCCATGAGAAGGACAAAGTTAAAACTCTTTACATAAAATTATAGGATTATAGTTTGAGATATATATTTACATCAGTTGTCAGTGAGAATTGCTTTTTCTTTTCTAATTTGTATTTACCCTGAGATAGCTCAGGTAGGCTACAGATCAGCAGTTTTCGACCATACTTGAAAGTATGTTTTTATTCAAGATTCCACTGCTTTTCTTGCAAATTATTGAGTAAATGTATTATGCAGACATTTTAATGCTGCCCCTCCTTAAAAATATCTCTATAGCTACAGCAATGTAGGTCAAGCCTATCTATAATAATTTGCCCATTTCTACCTTGGAGTAATATGTATTGGGTACTCTTTGAATTATAGAGACTCTATCTAATAATCATAATATTGAGTTTATTCCATGTACCAGGCCTTTTTTCGAGGTCATCTTCATACAAACAAATTGAGGGGAAACTGTGGTTTTAATCACTTTACAGAGGAGAAATTGAAGTTAGAGAGGTTCAAGGTATGTGAGGTCACAGTCTTGGCAGGTCAAGATTTACACACAGGCATCACTGTGTCTAAACTTCCTAGTTTGTCAATATGATTACAGTTTCTTGATACAGTTTCAGAATAAGGTATCTTTATGTTAATAGAAGAACAAATTGCTTATCATAGCAATCAAGTGTTAATAAATTTTAGTTGGAACGTGTTATTTCAACTTTCCCAAGGCAAGCCTGAATTCTAGCCTCAGGAGTTTAGGTCATAGAGTAGAAAGCAGTGTAGTAAAAAGACAGTACAGTGAAGTGCCTTAACGTTTGGCTGAAAGTAAGTCATTAAATATGTATACATAGGAATTATGTGTATCTATAGGCACTGTTTTTTTTGATATTGATAATTTGTTGCTCCATGAAATGATTTGTTGTTTTTTCATAAATAGTCAAACAGTTTAATTTTTCATATTTATTACCTAGCCACACAGCTTTACTCATCCTGTTTTGAACATACTGTGCACATTCCTGACTGTTGCTTTTGTGAAGGCTATTTTCTTCATGTTTATGTCCTTGCCTGCTCTTAGCTTCCCAGAAAATTTTCCATATTTTAGATCTCATCTCATGTCTCAGATCCTATATTGTACCCACCTTACTGTCCTCAGTTCTCTGACATCTAATGGATTTCTATACCACTTACTTGGTATTGGTATTATATTGTTATATATACACACATATCTTTTTTTATTTTGAAATGACTTTAAACATTCAGAAAAGTTATGGGAATAGTATGAACTCTTGTATATTTCTTACCCAGAATTACCAACCATTAATGTCATCAACCACAAAGAAGCAACAGACTAGCCTATAATGCAGTAAGACAGAGAATTTATTGGGGTCTTGGAATTTGCAATTTGGAAGACAGAGATTAGGCTAGAGCTAAATTGTGTTTTAAAGAGAGGGAAGAGAGAGTTTTTAAGAGAAAATCAAAAGCAAACTAAGGGTGATTACAGACATTGCCTTGAAAGGATTACCATTGGTGACGGTGGCTGGTTTAGTACATGAGTCCAGAGTTTATTGATTATTGCAATTTTGGAGCTGCAGTGCTGGCAAAATTCAGCTGCCTTCCAGGATGTTGTGATCGTTGTAGTTTGGCCCAGTTCAAAAGTTGAAGGCAAGTTTTGTTGTTGTTGTTGCTTTTTTTTGTAAGTTGGCAGGACATTCATGCAGTCCTTCTTAGAATGGCTTCCTGCCTCAATTTTAGAGCTCAGAACCAGAATGACACCATTTTGTGTATTATATTTCATGTCTCTCCCTTTTGATCAAGATCTAATATAAAGAAGGCTTGCTGATCAATTATTGGTTGGTCAGCCACAAATTTGTTGTTTGCCTTCGAGCTAGAAGCACCTGTTTCTAGACTGCTGTGTTCCAAGAAGGTTTGCTGAAAGCCATTGTGAATCCAGGCTTTAGACATTGGCCAAATTTGAGTAACAATTGAGCCATTTTAACAAGGTGTTAGAATTCAATCCATGGTGACTGGTGTTATATTAGAAGAGGCACACAATTTATCAACCATGTCTATACAGTGTGAGATCATCATGTGAAAATCTTGGGTGGCTTGGCAGCAACGAGAAATATGGACACTATAAGTCTTAAAAAGAATGAAAATAAGAATTAACAGGAAGATAATAAGTAGTAATAGCTGTATTCTGGTCTGAGGATGTTGCCAACAGCTTTATGAAGCCAAATAAAAAGATCAGAAAAATTCAGATTAAACTATGAGGAAATCCCTGTGAAGGTATTGCTTTAAAAGTTTTGGCTAATTTTAGTATTTTAGAAGTTTGTAATTCAACCTGATGGGTTGTGTTTATCCAAGTGTAGCAAGAGTTAATTTGCAAGTGCACAGACTGATCCTTAAGCAGCTAGTAAATAGTCTAAACCAATACAGTTGTCAGGGACCACATGAGCAAGAGAGTGTATAAAGAGGTTCCCCCCCCCCCCGATTGTCCTAGAAATGGATTGCACAATTTGGATCACAGTACAGGAGTGGTTTCACATTATGTATTCATGCCAGGAGGTCCTTATGCCTAGGAAAGATCCAAAAATTGTCAGTAGACATGCACCCTTACTGGGATTAAGATCACCAGGAAGGGCACAGTTTTGTCAAGGCCTGTAGCTGTTGTCTTCATATTTGGAGGGATTTCCATTGGAGTAATCATCAATTATTGAGAGGACTCTTTCAATTTTATGAGTGTTTGGAGTTAATTCAGTGGTTATTGCTTTAGCACTACTATAAGTGAGGTAAAATAGCCCAGAAGGCTAGTGCTGCCCATCCTCCACCTATCCACACATTTGTGAGCCCATGGGAAGCCACTATGTTCACAAAAAGATAACCAGGAAAGCACAAAAATTCCAGATCCATTTTGTGGGTTATTGGATTTGTTGGGGGCAGAGAGGATAACATGAGATCAAACAGAGTGTCAAATGAGGCAGTGTCTCGCTGTCAGGGACGGAGGTGTTAATGGAGCGGATGATCAAAGGGATATGGGTTCCCAACCTTGTTTAATAGCTTTATAAAAATGATACCTTATAAATGAGGGAGGACTGATTTAATTGGTTGTGTTTAAGGTAGTCATAAGCCATGAGCATAAAAATCGTAAAGGGAATAGTACCATTTTGGTACATCACATTTTTGTGAATGGGTAGAGTTAGGAAGAAGCAAGGAGTGGTAGGAAAGAGTTGAACACAATAGGTAGGGCAAGTAAGGTTGGATTCATAATGAACAGCAAAATATGTTATAGAGTAAAAATTGGTTACAGATGCAACCAAAGGGCTATTATTATCTGAGAGGTTTCTAGTAGGGGAAAAGTGGTAAGTCCAACATTGAATACTGAACCATGGCATTATTTTTTAAGGGTGTGGTATAGCAAATAATGAGGGAAAAGTGGAGCAGGAGGTAATTAAACCTCATTATAGGTAAGGGTTGGGAAAATGCCATGTGTCTTCAGGAATATCTTCAAAAGTTTAGATAATCTGGTACATACCTTGGAGTAACTTGAATATTTGGGTAGTATTTTACTTATAACAAATATTAGGAGTAATATCATCATAGAGAACTTAATTGAAACCATCAAAAATTTTCAAGTAGTTAAATTTTGGAATGAAGAATTTAAGCAAAATTCCTTATAAGATAATGAGCAAGATTAAGAGTTTAAAGATTTGGGCTGTGTGATTTATATGAAAATAAGTATGATGACAATTTTTATGTTGATTATGATATATAAGCCTGGTGCATGTTCTTGGGATACCTACTAACCTATGATATCTTCTGCTTCTTATTCCAAGACTGGACAGTGTAGTTCCTGTTTAGTTTAAGTTGCAGATTTCCATCACGTTGTGAGGTTCTCTTAGGAGATGTATCCTTTTTAACAATAAGAAACAGGTATCCACCTGTCAATACTTTTAAGCTTAGTGGTGCAAGGATTGGTTAATAGTATCTGGTAAGGCCCTTTCCACTGAATTATAAGGCATCCCTAGATGGGTGTCATTTTCTTTTTTTTTTCTTCAACTTTTATTTAAAATTCAGAGGTACATGTGCAGGATGTGCGAGTCATATCATTAAACGTGTGCCATGGTGGTTTGCTGAACAGATTATCCCATTTCCTAGGAATTAAGCCTAGCATCCATTAGCTATTATTCCTTATGCCCTCCCTCCCCCTGCTTCTCACAGGCTTCAGTGTGTGTTGTTTCCCTCCATGTGTCCATTTGTTCTCATTATTGAACTCCCACTTATAAGTGAGAATGTGTGGTGTTTGGTTTTCTGTTCCTGCGTTAGTTTGCTGAGGATAATGGCTTCCACCTCCATCCATGTCCCTGCAAAGGAATAATCTCATTCCTTTTTATGGCTGCACAGTATTCCATGGCATATATATCCTACATTTTCTTTATCCAGTCTATCACTAATGGGCATTTTGGTTGATTATATGTCTTTGCTATCGTGAATAGTGCTGCAGTGAACATACACATGCATGTATCTTTATGTTGGAATGAATTCCTTTGGGTACATACCCAGTAATGGGATTGCTGGGACAAATGGTATTTCTAGCTCTAGGTCTTTGAGGAATTGTCACACTGTCTTCCACAATTATTAAACTAATTTATACTCCCACAGATAGTGTAAAAGTGATCCTTTTTCTCTGCGACCTTTCCAGCATCTGTTGTTTTTTGACTTTTTAATAATAGCCATTCTGACTGGTTTGAGATGACATCTTTGTGGTTTTTGATTTGCATTTCTCTAGTGATGAGTGATGTCAAGCTTTTTTTTCATGTTTTTTGGCCACATGAATGTATTTTGAGAATTGTCTGTTCATGCCCTTTGCCCATTTTTTAATGGGTTTGTTTTCTTTTCGTAAATTTGTTTAAGTTCCTTGTAGACTCTGTATATTAGACCTTTGTCAGGTGGATAGATTGTAGATTTTTCTCTCATTCTGTAGGTTGCCTGTTCACTCTGATGACAGTTTTTTTATTGTTGTTGTACAGTAGCTCCTGAGTTTAATTAGATCCCATTTGTCAATTTTTGCTTTTGTTGCCATTGCTTTTTGGGTTTTTGTCATGAAATCTTTGCCTGTGCCTATATCCTGAATTGTATTGCTTAGATTTTCTTCCTGGGTTTTTATAGTTTCTGGTTTTACACTTAAGTCTTTAGTTCTTCTTGAGTTAATTTTTGTGTATGGTGTAAGGAAGAGGTCCAGTTTTAATTTTTTGCATATGGCTAGCAAGTTCTCCCAGCATCATTTATTAAATAGGGAATCATTTCCTGATTGCTTGTTTTTGGTCATGCTTGTTGAAGATAGATTATTGTAGGTGCGCAGTCTTATTTCTGAGTTCTCTATTCAGTTCCATTGATCTGTGTGTCTGTTCTTGGACAAGTACCATGCTGTGTTAGTTACTGTAGCCTTGTAATATAGTTTGAAATCGGATAGCACAATGCCTCCAGCTTTGTTCTTTTTGCTTAGGATTGTCTTGGCTCTTCAGGCCCTTCTTGGGTTCCATATGAATTTTAAAATAGTTTTGTCTAATTCTGTGAAGAATTCCAATGGTAGTTTAAGGGAATAGCGTTGAATCTATAAATTACTTTGGGCAGTATGGCCATCTTCATGATATTGACTCTTCCTATTGATGAGCATGGAATGTTTTTCCATTTGTTTGTATCCTCTTTGATTTCTTTGAGCAGTGGTTTGTAGCTCTCCTTGAAGAGGCCCTTCACTTCCCTTAGCTGTACTGCTAGGTATTTTATTCTTTTTGTAGCAATTGTGAATGGGAGTTCATGCATGATTTGACTATTGGCCTGCCTGTTGTTGTTATATAGGAATGCTAGTAATTTTTGTACATTGATTTTGTATTCTGAGGCTTTGCTGAAATTGTTTATCAGCTTAAGAAGCTTTTGGGCTAAGATGATGGGGTTTTTGAGATACAAGATCATGTCATCTGTGAACAAAGATAATTTGATGTTCTCTCTTCCTTTTGGGTCCTATTTATTTCTTTCTCTTGCCTGATTACCCTGGCAAGAACTTCCAATACTGTGTTGAATAGGAGTGGTGAGAGAAGGCATCCTTGTCATGTGCTGGCTTTCAAGGGAAATGCTTCTAGCTATTGCCCATTCAGTATGATATTGGCTGTGAGTTTTTCATATATAGCTCTTATTTTGAGGTATGTTCCTTCAATACCTGGTTTATTGAGAGAGAGTTTTTAAGATGAAGGGATGTTGAATTTTAATGAAGGCCTTTTCTGCATCTAATGAGATAATCATGTGGTTTTTGTCTTTAGTTGTGTTTATGTGATGAATTGCATTTATTAATTTGCATATGCTGAATCAACCTTGCATTCCAGGGATGAAGCTAGCTTGATTGTGGTGGATAAGCTTTTTGATGTGCTGCTGGATTCGGTTTGCCAGTATTTTATTGAAGATTTTTTCATTGATGTTCATCAGGAATATTGGCCTGAAGTTTTCTTCTTCTGTTGTATACTCTGCCAGGCTTTGATATCAGGATGATGTGGGCCTCATAGAATGAGTTAGGGAGGAGTCCCTGCTTTTCAAGTTTTTCAAGCTTTTCACTAGAAATGGCACTAGCTCTTTTTCGTACCTCGGTATAATTTAACTGTGAATCCATCTGGTCCTGAGCTTTGTTTTGGTTGATAGGCTATTTATTACTGCCTCAATTTCAGAACTCGTTATTGGTCTATTTGGGGATTCAATTTCTTCCTCATTCTGTCTTGAGAGGGTGTATGTGTCCAGGGATTTATCAGTTTCTTCTAGATTTTCTAGTTTATATGCATAGAAGTGTTTATAGTATCCTCAGATGGTTGTTTATATTTCTGTGGGGTCAGTGGCAATATTCCCCTTATTATTTTTGATTGTGTCTATTTGATTCTTCACTCTTTTATTTTTTATTAGTGTAGCTAGTGGGGTATCTCTTTTATTAATTTTTTTTCTTTTTTTAAATTGCATTTGAGGTTTTAGGGTACATGTGAAGAACATGTAAGATTGTTGCATAGGTACACACATGGCAGTGTGGTTTGCTGCTTTCCTCCCCATTACCTATATCTCTCATTTCTCTCCATATTATACCTCCCCAACTCCCCACCCCCCACTGTCCCTCCCCTATTTCCCCCTGACAGACCTCAGTGTGTGATCCTCCTCTCCCTGTGTCCATGTTTTCTCATTATTTAAGACCCGCCTCTGAGTGAGAATATGTGGTGTTTGATTTTCTGTTCTTGTGTCAGTTTGCTGAGAATGGTGGTTTCCAGATTCATCCATGTCCCTACAAAGGACATTAACTCATCATTTTTCATTTTTTTATGGCTGCATAATATTCCGTGGTGTATATGTGCCACATTTTCCCTGGTTCCAAGTCTTTGCTATGTAAACAGTGCTGCAATGAACATTAGTATGCATGTGTCCTTACAGTAGAACGATTTATAATCCTTTGGATATATACCCAGTAATGGGATTGCTGGGTCAAGTGGAATTTCTATTTCTAGGTCCTTGAGGAATCGCCACACTGTCTTCCACTATGGTTGAACTAATTTACACACCCACTAACAGTGTAAAAGTGTTCCTATTTCTCCACATCCTCTCCAGCATCTGTTGTCTCCAGATTTTTTAATGATTGCCATTCTAACTGGCATGAGATGGTATCTCAATGTGGTTTTGATTTGCATTTCTCTAATGACCAGTGATGATGAGCATTTTTTCATATGTTTTTTGGCCTCATATATGTCTTCTTTTGAAAAGTGTCTGTTGATATCCTTCACCCACTTTTGAATGGTCTTGTTTTTTTCTTGTAAATCTGTTTTAGTTCTTTGTAGATTCTGGATATTAGCCCTTTGTCAGATGGATAGATTGCAAAAATTTTTTCCCATTCTGTTGGTTGCCAATCCACTCTAATGACTGTTTCTTTTGCTGTGCAGAAGCTGTGGAGTTTGATTAGGTCCCATTTGTCTATTTTGGCTTTTGTTGCCAATGCTTTTGGTGTTTTAGTCATGTGTTAATTTTTTTTTTTAAAAGTTCCTGGATTCATTGATTTTTGAAAGGTTTTTTTGTGTGTCTCTATCTCCTTCAGTTCAACTCTGATCTTGGTTATTTCTTGTCTTCTACTAGCTTTGGGGTTTGTTCTTGATTCTCTAGTTCTTGTAGTTGTGATATTGTGTTGCTGACTTGATATCTGTCTAGCTTTTTAATGTGGACATTTAGTGCTATAAATTTCCCTCTTAACACTGCTTTGGCTGCATCCTAGAGATTCTGGTACATTGCATCTTTCTTCTCATTAGTTTCAAATAACTTCTTGATTTCTATCTTAGTTTCATTATGTATTCAAAAGGTATTCAGGAGCGGGTTGTTCAATTTCCATGTAGTTATGTGGTTTTGAGTGAGTTTCTTGAGTTCTAGTTTGATTGTGTGATTGTGATCTGAGAGGCTGTTTCTTATTTCAGTTCTTTGGATTTTGCTGAAGAGTGTTTTACTTTTGATAATGTGAACAATTTTAGAGTAAGTGCCATATGGCACTGAGAAGAATGTATATTCTGTTGTTTTCAGGTGAAGAGTTCTGTAGATGTCATCAGGTTTAATTGATCCAGGCCTGAGTTCATGTCTGGAATACCTTTGATAAGTTTTTTTAATCAATGATCTGTCTAATATTGTCAGTGGCTTGTTAAAGTCTCCCACTATTATTGTGTGGGAGTTGAAGTCTCTTTGTAGTTCTCCAAGAACTTGATTTATATATCTGGGTGCTCCTGTATTGGGTGCATATATGTTGAGTATAGTTAGCTCTTCTTGTTGAATTGAGCCCATTACCATTATGTAATGCCCGTCTTTGTCTTTCTTGATCTTTGTTGGTTTAAAGTCTGTTTTATTAGAAACTTAGATTGTTACCCATTTTTTTTTTCTGTTTTCCATTTGCTTGGTAAATTTTTCCTTTATTTTGAACCTATTTGTGTCTTTGCATGCGAGATGAGTCTCTTGAAGATAGTATACCTATGGGTCTTGGCTCTTTATCCAGCTTGCCATTCTGTGTCTTTTAATTGGGGCATTTAGCCCTTTTATAATTAAAGTTAGTATTGTTATGTTTAAATTTGATTCTGTAATCATAATGCTAGCTGGGTATCTTGCAGACATGTATATGCGGTTGCTTCATAGTGTCTGTGATCTGTGTACTTCAGTGTGTTTTTGTAGTTCCTGGTAATGCTATTTCCTTTCCAAATTTAGTGTTTCCTTCAGTAGCTTTTGCAAGGTAGGCCTAGTGGTGATGAATTCCCTCAGCATTTGCTTGTTTGAAAAGGATCTTATTTCTCCTTTGCTTATGAAGCTTAATTTGACTGGATACAAAATTCTGGGTTGAAAATTTTTTTCTTTAAATATGTTAAATATTGGCCACTAATCTCTTCTGACTTGTAGAATTTCCACTGAGGGATCCACTGTTTGTCTGACAGGCTTCCCTTTTTAGGTGACCCGGCCTTTCTCTCTGGCTGCCCTTATCATTTTTTTTTTTTCACTTTGGCCTTGGAGAATCTGATGATTATGTGTCTTGAGGTTGATCTTATAGTGGAGTGTTTTACTCAGGTTGATCTTATAGTGGAGTATTTTATTGGGGTTCTCTACTTTTCCTGAATGTGAATGTTGGCTTGTCTTGCTAGGTTGGGGAAGTTCTCCTGGATATGTATTTTTAATATCCAAAATTTACAGGCTGTAGATTGCATTGATTTTGGCCTTTATTTCCTGGAAGTGTGCTGTGGAAAGAATGTGCTACCATTTTTTTTTTGTTGTTGTTAATACCTGGATCATTTCCTTACACTAAGTCACCGTGTCACCTTGATTAGCTTTGATTCATAAAGTATTTTGATTCAGTGCATGGGTCTTTCAGTAACTATCTTAATTGGAAATAACCTGTTTTCTACAGGGGTAGATCTAAGATTAAGCAGCAGTAAGGGCAGAGCTTTTGACCAGGGCTGATTAAGATATTAAATTCATTTTGCCAATTGAGTTTTAATTGTTTTGTTAGTATATTCCACTAACCCAGGGAACTGTGAATAGTAGGCACAGTAGTCGTAGGAAATGTTGTAGAATAGGTCAAAGCTTCGTATTGACTGTGTAATATGCCTGGTAAAAATGACTGCTTTGGTCACTGTGCAGTTCCAAGGGTATGCCCTATATGGAGATTATTTTTTCTAATAGGATTTTACTTACTGCTGAGACTGTTGCTTCAACCCAGTGGGAAAATGTAAAAATCATAACCAAGAAAAATTTATATCCTTAGAATGTTGGTAGCTGGATAAAGTCCATATGACATATCTCAAAATATACTGAAGGCGAAGGAAAATATTTTATAGAACTATGAATAGGTTTTCCAGGGTTGTGTTTGAGACACAGTTGATATATGTGATACATTTGAGAAGTGACTTTTGTGGAGGGATTTGTATGATATTATTTTTCCCATATCATCATTTTATCATTTCTCCAGTGGTTTATGTGATGAATTTAGTGTAAAATTTGATCTTGGAGGCCATCTGTTAAGACAGGTCTCTTATCAGGCCCATATCATAGGCTAGTTTTAGAATCATAGAAATAACCTCAAGTTTTCCATTTGTTTTTTCAATTCAAAGGCTATGTGTTAAGCATGGAGGATGCAGTTTTTGATTGTATCAAATTGGCCATTAGAGGTTTTAAGGGGGTATTGAGCAATGGGCAGTTGGTTCTTGGAAGCTGTGGCTTTTCCAGTTGTGTCAGTCATGTAATTTTCTTTCTCTTCTTTACTATCAGTTTTCATATTTCCTGGGATTTTAATTATTGCTAAAGACAAATTTTTGGATAGCTTTGAATAATTCTGAGTTATACTCACTATTTCTTTTAATTTTTGGTCAAAGGTTAGAAAACCTCTGTTTCCAGAGTGTATAAAAATCATGTACTGCCCCAAAGCATATTGGCTATCAGTAGAGATATTTGCAGTGTTATTGTTAGCATACATGTTGGCAGACAGTAAAAAGTTCTGCCTATTCGGAAGAAATGGCCTTGGGCAAAGGATGACTTTCAGTGATTTCAGACAGTGAGACAACCCTATAGACATCATGATGTTTCCCTGAATTATTTTAAAGGTAAGATCCATCAGTAAATCAGACAAGTTTTACCCTCGGAATGGGGGTAGGTCCTTTCTGGGGGTTAGTATCAGTTAGAGTTATATAGTCATGTGGTGTTTTGCTAGAAGAAAGTGGTTGTGAGGTGGCAGGACTTAACGAGTTGCCGGGAGCACTAGTTACATTAGAGGTTGATAATAACAGGCTCTCATTAGAAGTGAGATTGCTAGAAGAGAGATGGTGGGTATGATAAGAGTTCAGTAAGGCCTCAATAGACTGAGGGACATACACCATTAATGGAAAGCCCATAATTAATTCCTAATTGCCTTTAATAAAATTGCAGTGAATGTGATGGCCTGCATACAGGGCGGGAGTTATTGATACACGGGGTCTAACTGTTGGCTGTAATATCTGAGGGGTCTCTGATGGTCACCCTGCTTTTGTATAAGAACTTCTAAGACATTTCCATTTTGTTCATGAACAAAAAGGGAAAAGAGAAGGTTATAGTTAGGATGTCCTAACATAGGGGGCTAAAGAAGACTCTCCTTATTATTCTCAAAAGAGGAGGTGGCATCTTCTGGCCATTGTAGAGGTTTGGGATGATTCCAGAGAAACTTGGAATTCATTGTCTGTAGTATCCTGCTAATCCCAGGATCCCACAGAATTGTCTTTCTTTTTTGGTGGGGCCAGGAAAATCCAAAATTGATTTTATTATTTGGGGAATCAAGCAAGAAATCCTGTCTTGAAATTAGACATCCTAAATATTTTACCTATGTGGAAGACAGTTATAGCTTCTCTTGTGAAACTGTGTGGCTTTTGGTGGATAATTTCTTTAGTAGGTAAAGGCTGTCCTGTATGGAGCCTTTAGGATGGAGGAGCAAAGTAATAAGTCATTGACAAATTAGATGAGAACAGAATGCAAAGAAAATTCCAAGTTTTCTATGTTTTCTTTTAAGACTTAAGAGAAATACTTAAGACTTTCAGTATACCATGGGAACATTACTGTAAAGTTATATTGTTGTTCACCTCACATGAAGTCAAAAAGACTGGCCATCTGGATCAACTAGAATGCTAAAGAAAGCACTGCAGACATCAATCACAGTGAAAACCTATCTGGTGATTTTGCTGAGGTATGTGGGTTTGGTACAACATGGTGATGGGGTATAACAATGTTATGATGGCTCTTTAATCTTAGACAAATGCCTATCCCCAGTTATTAGATTTTTATAACACTACAATGGAGTATTAAATAGATTAGTACATGGAATGATTATCCCCTGTTTAAAGTAATCCTGAATAATTAATTTGATTTCCTGAATAGCTTCCTGGCATAAAGGGTATTTAATATTTGAAAGTATTTTTGTTTCATTGATTTGTATTTTAATTGGTGGTGCTTAACGAGCATGGCTAATGTCAGTGGCATATTTACACTATAAGTTTTTTGGGATAGAGGTTAGTGGATCTTGAAATATTTCATTGGGAAGTATTTTCTCCTTGTTTTAAAGAACTGAAAATATAGGTAATGAGAATTCAGTAGGTTCTTGGAGAGTTCCCTCTTCAGTAGTTTTTTCCTATGTTAATTGTATTTCCTTTTTGCTGGGGGGAGGGAGAAAGAAATGTAAGTTTTGTGTGCTTCCAGAAAATCTCAGCTAATAAGGACTATCAAATTGATAAGAGTCCTAGAGTTTTGCAAGTTAAAAGTCTGGGGGGAGAGATTGGTAAACTGCCATTGGTTTATCTGAAACCCCAACCATTTGTGTTTTTGTTGTTACCCTGAAGAAAGGAAACAGAAAGTGTGTTTGATTTTATTACTGAAAATGTGGCCCCCATGTCAGTAAGCCTCTCTTTGTTCCATTTTAAGTGATTATTCTAATTTAACTTAAAAGTGTAGGCTAAAAGAAAAGGGCAATTTCCCTGTGTTGCTCAGAGAATCCCTTGCGTTTTGTCTTAGAAGAGAAAGAAAAAGTTTCTTTCTCAGGTTTCCTCTGAAATACCATTTTTTCCTGTGATTTTATTTTAAATCTTTGTAGACTGTGGCATTCGTTTTTTCAGTGACCTCGTTTCTCATAATAATGACAAGGGCTTTATGGTTTTTTTGTGGGGGTGGATAAGAATGTTTATATTTATAAGTTTTTTGGGGGATTTGTTTAATTCTAGTTGCTGCATTTGATAGTTCATAACTTTTGCAGTGTGAGTCTGAAAATCTATGACTCTAGCAGCCTTTTGTTTGGCTGATTTAATTTTGATTTTGGAAACTTGTTCAGCCAAATTAAGTAGGACAGGGGTTTCTGTAGTGGCCCAATTTAGTTGCTTATGTTTCAATAGGGTGCTAAGTTCTTCCCCTAACCCATTAACAAAAGTAGAACAAAACAGAGAACAGAAAGGAAGTTTGTTAGTAAATTTTATCTAAACCTGAGTATCATAAATAGACTCTGTCTAATCTGTCATAGTATTTATAGATGAGTTACTCAGGTTCTTGAGTACACTGTTGAATCTTTTCCCAGTCTATAGTTTTTGGAAATATTTCAGCAATCTAAGTATCTAGTTCATTGGCTAGTTTTTGAGTATTTGGGAAATTTCCAGGTTTTCTTTTATTTAGGTGATCTAAAGGATAGTGTCAGCCTACTCATTTTTGTATTTTTAATAGAAACAGGGTTTCATCATTTTGTCCAGGCTTGTCTTACTCCCCTGACCTCAAGTGATCTGCCTGTCTCAGCCTCTCAAATTGCTGGGATTACAGGTGTGAGCCACTGTGCCCAAACAGGCCATTTAATCTTTTCTTTTAGCCTTTATAATTGTCCACAGAGGAAAACAAGTTTTGGCAGATCACATGATCCTCAGGTTGGCCATTATTATTCCAAATCACTTTTAGTGAGGTTCCATTGAGAAAGACTGTAATTTTTGTACATAAAAGCAGCAGGGATTTCAGAAGGGAGGGACTTGACACCTATACCCTTAGAAGTCCCCATGAGTACTCACTGAAATACAAAAAATTCCTTTGTTGATAGTTGGCAACAAAGGACACCTGATAAAAGCCTAAACCTCAACCAAGGCAGGAAGGAGGTTTGGAGAGATAAGAGGACTCACTAACAAGGTCAGGGCCACTGGGGAGGTGATGGAACATAAGCTGTAATATTCTTTATTTATCTGTCTCAATTTTCAGTATAATGGCTTGCCCTAAGGCCTTAATTCTTTGATGGATCTAAGAAGAGTTGTTGATTTTTTATTTGTTGAGCTTTTTTTCTTGGTGTGACGATGGGAGTAATGATGTCCAGGCTCTTTACATGTCAGACCAAACTTCTATCTAATAAATACTGAAATTTCATTAGTTGTCTCAATTATGTTCTTTTTGGTTTTATTAATATATAATAGTTGTACATATTTATGGGGGTACATATGATATTTTGATACATGCATACAATATGTAATGATCACCCTATTGTGCTATTGAAAATTAAAACTTATTTCATCTACCTAACTATATTTTGTACCCATTGACCTTTTCATCTCTTTTTTTTTTTTTGCTTACCCTTTCCAGCCTCTGGTAAATATAGTTCCTCTCACTGTCTCCATTAGATCATAATTTTAAAATTTATTTTTATTTCTAAGCTACCACATATGGGTAAGAACATGCAATATTTATCTTTTTTTTGCATGGCTTATTTCACTTAAAACAATTTCCTCCAGTCCTATCTATGTTGCTGCTAATGACAGGATTTTAATTTTATAGCTGAATGATATTCCATTATATACATACCATGTTTTATTTATTCATTCATCTGTTGATGGTCACTTAGGCTGATTCTGTGTCTTGGCTTTTGTGAATAGCTCTGAGATAAACATGGGAGTGCAGATATCTCTTCAATGTACTGATTTGCATTCTTTTAGATCTATAACCCAGGAATTAGATTGTTGGATCATATAGTAGTTCTATTTTTATGTTTTTGAGAAACCGTCATACTATTTTTCATAGTTGCTATGTTAATTTACATTTCCTCCAACAGCATATGAGTGCTCCCTTTCTTATCCTTATTTTCTGTCTTTTTCTTAAAGGATGAGATAATATCTCATTGTGGTTTTGATTTTCATTTCCCTGATGATTAGTGACATTCATCATTTTTCATATACCTGTTAGCCATTTGTATATCTTCTTTTGGGAAATATCTCTTCAGATTTTTTTTTTTTGAGACTTGGTCTCACTCTGTCACCCAGGCTGGAATGCAGTGGCACAATGGCATGATTTTGGTTCACTGAAACCTCTGCCTTCTGGATTCAAGTGATTCTACCACCTCAGTCTCTTGAGTAGTTGGGATTACAGGCTTTCACTGACACACCTAGATAATTTTTGAATGTTTAGTAGGGATGGGATTTCACCATGTTGGCCAGGCTGGTCTTGAACTCCTTGGCTCAAGTGATGTACCCACCTCACCCTCCCAAAGCTCTAGGATTACAGGCATGAGCCACCTTGCCTGGCCTCTTCAGGTCTTTTGCCTCTTCCATTTTTTATGGGCAGTGTCTCGCTCTGTCAGTGGTATGATCGTTGCTCACTGCAGCCTAAAACTCCTGGGCTCTAACAATCCTCCTGCCTCAGCCTATTGAGTGGTTAGGGCTATAGGTATGTGCCACCATGCTCAGCAATTTTTAATGTGTGTGTGTGTGTGTGTGTGTGTGTGTGTGTGTGTGTGTGTGTGTGTGTGT
>NW_022437007.1:5392393-5471363 GCF_009761245.1 Sapajus apella | reverse complement strand
TGTGTGTGTGTGTGTGTGTGTGTGTGTGTGTGTGTGTGTGTGTGTGTTGAGGCAGGGTCTTGCTAAGTTATGCATGCTGGTCTTGAACTCCTGACCTCAAATGATGTGTCTGCTCTGGCCTCCCAAAGTGCTGGGTTTACAGGCAGGAACCACTGCACCTGGTCTGCTTATTTTTTTATTGAATTGTTTTTTGCTATTGAGTTATTTGAGTTTCTTATATATTCTAGTAATTAATCCCTTACCAGATGAATGGTTTGCAAATATTTTCTCCCATTCTGTGGGTTGTCTCTTAGTTTGTCAGTAAAGCTGTGTAGAAGTATTTTAGTTTGATGTAATTCCATTTTTTTCCCATTTATTTATTTTATTGCATTTTAGGTTTTGGGGTACATGTGAAGAAAATGCAAAATTGTTGCACAGGTACACACGAGGCAGTGTGATTTGCTGCCTTCCTCCCCATCACCTACATTTGGCATTTCTCCCCTTGCTATCTCTCCCCAGCTCCCCACCACCCACCGTTCCTCCCATATTTCCCCTCAACTGACCCCAGTGTGTAGTGCTCCCCTCCCTGTGTCCATGTGTTCTCATTGTTCAACATCCACCTATTAGTGAGAACATGCGGTGTTTGATCTTCTGCTCTTCTGCCAGTTTGCTGAGAATGATGGTTTCCAGGTTCATCCATGTCCCTACAAAGGACCCAAACTCATCGTTTTTGACAGCTGCATAATATTCCATAGTGTATATGTGCCGCATTTTCCCTATCCAGTCTATCGTCAATGGGCATTCGGGTTGATTCCAGGTCTTTGCTATTGTAAACAGTGCTGCAGTGAACATTCGTGTGCATGTGTCCTTATAATAGAACGATTTGTAATCCTTTGGCTATATACCCAGTAATGGGATTGCAGGGTCAAATGGAATTTCTATTTCTAGGTCCTTGAGGAATCGCCACACTGTCTTCCACAATGGTTGAATTAATTTAAGCTCCCACCAACAGTGCAAAAGAGTTCCTATTTCTCCACATCCTCTCCAGCATCTGTTGTTTCCAGATTTTTTAATGATTGCCATTCTAACTGGCGTGAGATGGTATCTCAATGTAGTTTTGCTTTGCATTTCTCTGATGACCAGCATTTTTTCATGTTTGTTGGCCTCACGTATGTCTTCTTTTGTAAAGTATCTGTTTATACCCTTTGCCCACTTTTGAGTGGGCTTGTTAGTTTTTTTCTTGTAAATCTGTTTTAGTTCTTTGTGAATTCTGGATATCAGCCCTTTGTCAGATGGGTAAACTGCAAAAATTTTTTCCCATTCTGTTGGTTGCCGATTCGCTCTAATGACTCTTTCTTTTGCTGTGCAGAAGCTGTGGAGTTTGATTAGGTCCCATTTGTCTATTTTGGCTTATGTTATCAATGCTTTTGGTCTTTTGGTCATGAAGTCCTCGCCAACACCTATGTCCTGAATGGTTTTGCCTACATTTTCTTCTAGGGTTTTTATGGTGTTAGACATTATGTTTAAGTCTTTAATCCATCTGGAGTTAATTTTAGTGTAAGGTGTCAGGAAGGGGTCTAGTTTCTGCTTTCTGCACATGGCTAGCCAGCTTTCCCAACACCACTTATTGAACAGAGAATCCTTTCCCCATTGCTTGTTTTTGTCTGGTTTGTCAAAGATCAGATGGTTGTAGATATGTAGTGTTGCCTCTGAGACCTCTGTTCTGTTCCATTGGTCTATATCTCTGTTTTGGCACCAGTACCATGCTGTTTTGATTATTGTAGCCTTGTAGTATAGTTTGAAGTCTGGTAGTGTGAGGCCTCCCACTTTGTTCTTTTTGCTTAGAATTGACTTGGCTATGTGGGCTCTCTTTTGGTTCCATATGAAGTTTAAGGTGATTTTTTCCAGTTCTGCGAAAAAGGTCATTGGTAGCTTGATGGGGATAGCATTGAATCTGTAAATTACTTTGGGCAGTGTGGCCATTTTCAGGATATTGATTGTTCCTAACCATGAACATAGAATGTTTCTCCATCTGTTTGTGTCCTCTCTCATTTCGTTGAGCAGTGGCTTGTAGTTCTCCTTGAAGAGGTCCTTTATGTTCCTTGTTAGTTGTATTCCTAGGTATTTTATTCTCTTTGTGGCAATTTTGAATGGAAGTTTGTTCTTGATTTGGCTCTCTTTAAGTCTGTTATTGGTGTATAGGAATGCATGTGATTTTTGTACATTGATTTTGTATCCTGAGTCTTTACTGAACTTGCTCATAAGTTTCAGGAGATTTTGGGCTGAGACGATGGGGTCTTCCAAATATATAATCATGTCGTCTGCAAAGAGAGACAATTTGACTTCCTCCTTTCCTATTTGAATGCCCGTTATTTCTTTTTCTTGCCTGATTGCTCTGGCTAGAACTTCTAGTACTATATTGAATAGGAGTGGTGAGAGAGGGCATCCTTGTCTGGTGCCACATTTCAAGGGGAATGCTTCCAGTTTTTGCCCATTCAGTATGATATTGGCTGTTGGTTTGTCATAAATAGCTTTTATTATTTTGAGATACATTCCATCAATACCTAGCTTATTGAGGGTTTTTAGCATAAAGGGCTGTTGAATTTTGTCAAAGGCCTTCTCTGCATCAGTTGAGATAATCATGTGGTTTTTGTCTTTGGTTCTGTTTATGTGGTGAATTACATTTATAGACTTGCGTATGTTGAACCAGCCTTGCGTCCCCGGGATGAAGCCTACTTGATCATGGTGGATAAGCTTTTTGATGTCATTGCACTGATATTTTAAAGAACTCTTGTTTTGTAGAATGCATGAGTTTGTGATTTCTTTTTTTTTTTTTTTTTTTTTGAGACAGAGTTTCACTCTGTCACCCAGGGTGGAGCGCAGTGGCTCAGTCTTGGTGCACTGAAACCTCTGCCTTTCAGGTTCAAGAGATTTTCCTGTCTCAGCTTCCCGAGTAGCTGAGATTACAGGTACCCGCCAGCCTATCTGGCAAATGTTTTTCTTTTGTTTGTATTTGTAGTAGCGATGGCATTTCACCATGTTGGCCAGGCTGATTAAAAACTCCTGACCTGAGGTGATCCACCCACCTCAGCCTCCCAAAGTGCTGAGACTACAGGCATGCCCAGTATAGTTTGTCATTTCTTAATGATAAAATTCTGAGTATTTTTTGGTAGAAATATTACTTAAATGATTTTGCATCCTTCTCCATCATAACAGGAGGTACATAATGTCACTATCTCGCAGTTGGTGATAATAACTTTGATTAATTAGTAAGATAATGCCCACCAGATTTCTCAATGTAATGCTGTTTATTTTTTCTGTGTGGAAAAACTTGGTGTATATATAAATATTCTTTTTGTCTCATTAAATGTTGACTTTATTCCTTTTTAGCATCTATTCATGATTCTTGCTTGTAATGATTGAAAATGGTGTATTTTATGTGTATTACCCATTTTATACTTATTGGTTGATATTCTACAGTAAGGGAGAGCTTTCCTGCTATCTTCGTTTACATATTTATTAGTTTGAAATCAAAGATTCTTATTATCTGTTATGGCTGTTACTGTTACTGTTTATTTTGATATCTAAAATTTTCCACACGGGAACTACTTCAAACTGTTTTTTTTTTTTTAACCCATTTGATATACCATCATAATTTTTTGAGTGTTTTCTTTCTGATTCACCAAAATAACCCAGGCTTGTCTCAAGCTTTCTTACCATATTTTTCAAAGGAGTTCTGGTTCCTTTTAGTGTGGAAAAATGCTTAGAAAGGAAGACCAGGACATGCTTTGTAATTTTAGTTATGTTTGTATGTAAGAACAGGTATATATTTGTCCTGTTTTTACAACTGTATTTTAAGCTTTTTGATGGATTTTGCCCAATGTCTGATTATATATATTTCACAGGATTTAGTATAGCAACTGTCTTTCACATATTAGGATTTGAGAATGGAAAGTGGCCTTGGATATTCCTTGCCCAAAGTTACATCTTATGCATGAGGAAAGTAAGGCCCAGAACAATTAAATGGCTTCACTAAGACTGCTGGATCATGACCCATTTGATTTTAGAATATAACTATTTTAGTTTTTAGTTAATTCTCTTTCTATCATGTGACAGACATGCTCTGTAAGAAAAGTTTGCAGTTGCGAAAATAAATTTCCCACATTTGGTAGTTTTAAAATGGTATTTTTTTTTTTTTTTGCTACCACTCCCAAAGAGAGAGAGTTTCTTTCTCCAGAAACTTGGCTTCTAATTGTGAAAGTCTTGGCCTTCAAGACTATTGTTTCTCCTATTTTTTTCTATGAAATTAAAGAGTATATTTTGAGATTTAAAACTAAAAATTTAATTCTTCCTGTCTAAGCCAGCTCTGTTCTGAGAAAAAGAACAAAAAGTTGAGAAAGTCTAAAGAAAAGCAGTCTCAGTTAATATTTCAAACATTATCTAGTTACATGGAAAGAAATACAAGATATAAGGTAAAGTCTGGTTTCAAATCTCAGCAACAACATGAAAACCCTATAAAAGTTGTGGAAGAATTAGTTTTAGCAGATCATGAAGACACGCTGTTATTTGCTCAATAGTAGAGGAGGGTGATCCAGGAGAATGTTACTAATTCAAGCAGGTTTTTAACAACTGTTCTTCTGTCTTTTTGGAAGAACATGGCTTCTCTAACTTGTATTTATGTTGGGTTTTAAATAGATGTAATTTGTTGTTTCCCCTCTTTTTTCATGAAATATTGATCTTTCCAAGAGTATCGTTAATACCTGGGCTTTTCAGTAGCATGACCTTGGAATTGGGCTAGGGATTAAACTGTTTGATTACAGGTCTGTTTCAGTCAGTAGATTATGCTTCTTTAGGGCAGAATCCCTTTGCATCCTGTTCATCCCTAAAACCAATCTCTAGCTCAGTGCCTGCTGTAAAAATTGAATACAAATAGTTTATGAGTGAATACTAAGCCTTTAAGTGGTTTGGTCTTACAGAATGATGTAGGATTGTGTGTGTGTGTGTGTGTGTGTGTGTGTGTGTGTGTGTGTGTGTTTGAGATATACAAATTTATATGTAAAGAATTAGAGTCTGCCTCTTTCAGGTTGAGAGTTCTCACTAGAAAGACTTTAGCTTTCCACTCAGATCTTATTGTAGTCTGAAGACAAAAGGAAAATTTATGAGCTTTGGGAGATGAAGAGATTACACAGAGTTGAGTTTCAGCAGGTTTGCCTATGTAAGGAATCAAAAAGGAAGCCATCTTACCAACATATTATTGGCTTTAAATAGGTCAACATCTATTTTCTTACTATTCATGGTGTTTTAACAACTTCTATTAATAGTGCACTTAAAATTTCATTTTAATTAAACATTTTCAAAAGACAATTTTGTTCACAGTTATAAGTTTTCTACCTATTCCTTTTTTTTAAAAAAAACTCTATGTGTACATGCATGTTGTTATATTACCATCCAAAGATAATCACTTATCTATACAGATCACTTCTGTGAAGGCATCCCTGAACACTTCAAGTTATATTCATGATGGTTGTTCAGAGTGACACAAGGCTGCACTTCTTTGAAGTATCGTTTTACACTCAGCTGCCTTCATGTGGTGCAATCCAAAATAATTACTGTCAATGTCCAACTTCTACCTTTTAAGGCCCAGAGGGTAGGTGAGAATTCATGTGGGACATAAATTAAGTGTGCAACCTTGTTCAAAGCCTCTCTCTTCCTCTCTTCTTTCTAAAGTGCTAGTATAAAAACTAAACAACTATTATTTATATATAAAAGAAGGCTATGGCATCTTATCTCAGACTTGCCCCTTATAAAGTATCCTGAGATTGAAATGTGTTTGAAGACAACATCCAGAGTTTTCATAGTGATTCAGAATTATCTAACACTATTTTCTGCCTCTCTCACATAGAGTTTGGATACATTGGCTTACATCATTTAATGTAAAAAAAAGTTGAGTTTTTGAAAGTACATGGCCATGAAATATAATATATTTGTCTTCATCGTATGGATATGTAAAGTAGATTGCTTGCTGTTGGGGATTCTTATATGGATTGCTAATTTTTCAGTTTGCTACATGAAAAATAAGCTATAATAACATCTGCTACTAATATTTGAAATGGCTTTTTAAAGTATAAACATTTTTTTGAAGAAAATTTAAGTTAATCTTGACACTCTGACATTATACATCCTTAAAATACACATAGGATCTTCTAATTAGAAATATTAAAAACTGTAACTTTTGAATCTCTTGACTGCAAATTTCTCAATTATTAAATACTTGTAAATAGCAACCTATGGAACATATTAGTTAAACTACAATTTATTTTGAATACATGGAAAGCAATATTACTTCTCTAAAGGAGAGTTTTGGAGGTAATTATCAATATATTCTAAAATCAGTATTTATTTAGACTTTTAAAATTTAGATTTATTATAAGAACATACTTGGTCCGAGGATTATTCTTATATTATGAAGGAAGCAGGAAGTGTGGGGTATGGTTGAAAAAAAGAAAATAAGCAACTGCATGCAATACATCAGAATGCAATAACATGTTTACCTTTTTAGTGGAACATATTAACTCTTTTTGACTGTTTTAGAAATACTGTTATACAAAAATCATACTTGCATTTAGACATGGGCAACCTACACTTTGAGAAGCTGATTAAAGTCATTTTTCACTAATTATTGACTTAGGAGAGAATACCATTAAACTAAATTTGAACCAGAGAAAAAAAAACTAAAATTAAAAAAAAAATTGATAATTCAAATTATCAGTAATTGTGGAACAACCCTCTTCTTCTTTTGAAATAAGAAGAGTCTTTTTAATTTTAAATAGTGAAACTTTTTCTTGTCCTTGACAGAGACTGTGGCAGCCAGCCATAGGACTACACTCTGATGCCCCTGCTGGTAGTTCCCACTGCTCTTCAGATTCTGTCCCAGCCCCAAGGATGAGCTCCTATAGGGTGGGAAGAAGGAGCTGAGGCTTAGGCTGGATGAAAGAGTTATACTCCTTCCTCCTCCCCCGGAAGAAAGGGAGGATGAAAGGATGGAGATTGTTAGCAACTGTGTATGGAGAAACAAACTCAACTTTTTTTAGAGATGAAAAAATATTGGCCTGTAAGCATATTGAGATACATTGCTAATATCATTCCTTTTTTTTCCTGGGCATCTTTACATTTATTATTGTATTAATCCATTCTTGCACTGCTATAAGCAAATACCTGAAACTGGGTAATTTATAAGGAAACAGTGTTTAATTGGCTCATGTTTCTACAGGCCTTACAGGAAGCATAGCTGAGGAGGCCTCAGGAAATTTTCAATCATGGAGGAAGGGGAAGCAGGCACATTTTGCATGGCCAGAGCCAGAGGAAAAGAGCACAGAAGGAGGCGCTACACACTTTTAAACAACCAGATCTCATGAGAACTCACTATCACAAAAACAGGAGGGAAATCCATCTCATGATCCAGTCACCTTCCCCCAGGCTCCTCCTCCCACATTGAGGATTATAATTTGACAAGAGATTTGGGTGGGAACACAGATCTAAACCATATCATTCTACCCATGATCCCTCCCAAATCTTATGTCCTTCTCGCATTGCAAAATACAATCATGCCTTCTCAAGGGTCCCCCCAGTATTGACACATTTCAGCATTAACTCAAAAGTCCACTTTCCAAAGTTTCATCTATGACAAGACAAGTCCTTTCTGCCTATGAGTCTGTAAAATTAAAAACAAGTTAGTTCCTTCCAAGATATAATGAGAGTACAGGCATTTGGTAAACACACTTATTCCAGAAGGGATAAATCATCCTAAAGAGAGGGGCTACAGGCCCTGTGCAAGTCTGAAAACTAACAGAGTAGTCATTACATATTAAAGTTCCAAAATAATATCCTTTGACTCCATATCTCACATTTAGGCCATGCTGCTACAAGGGGTGGGCTCCCAAGGCATTCCCTCTCTGCACTGCCCTAGTAGAAGTTCTCCATGAGGGCCCCACTCCTTTGGCAGACTTCTGTCTGGACATCCAGGCATTTCCACACCTCCTCTGAAATCTAGGTGGAGGCTCCCAAGCCTCAACTCTTGCCTTCTGCATACTCACAGGCTTAACAGTGTATGGAAGGTACCAAGGCTTATGGCTTACATCCTCTAGAGCAGCTGCCTGAGGCATATCTGGGACTATTTTAGCCAGAGCTGGAGCTGGAGTGGTTGGGATGTAGGGAGTTGTGTCCCAAGGTTGTGTAGGGAAACGGGACCCTGGACCTGGCCCATGAAACCATTCTTCCCTCCCAGTCCCCTGGGTCTGAGATGGGAGGGGCTGCTATGGAAGTCTCTGAAATGCCTTTGAGGCATTCCTAATAAGTTCTTCATCTCCATCTGAGACCACCTCAGCCTGGACTTTATTGTCCATGTTAATATCAGTATTTTGGTCACAACAATTTTAACAAGTCCCAAGGAAGTTCCAAACTTTCCCTCATCTTCCTTCCTTTTTCTGAGCCCTTCAAACTGTTCCAACCTCTGTGCATTACTCAGTTCCAAAGCTGTTGCCACATTTCAGGTATGTTTATAGCAATGCCCCACTCTTGGTACCAATTTTTTGTATTAGTCTCTTCTCACACTGCTATAAAGAAATACCCGAAACTGAGTAATTTATAAAGATAAGAGGTTTAATTGGCTCATGATTCCACAGGCTGATCAGGAATTATGGCTGAGTAGGCCTCAGGGAACTTTCACTTAGAGTGTAAAGGGAAGCAGGCACATTTACGTGGCTCGAATAGGAGGAAGAAAGTGAAGGGGAGGTGTTAGACACTTTTAAACAACTAGATCGCATGAGGACTTACTATCATGAGAAGAGCAGAAGGGAAATCTGTCCCCATGATCCAGTTACCTCCCACCGTGCCCCTCCTCCAACACTTGGGATTGCAATTTGACATGGGATTTGGGTGAGGACACAAATCCAAACCATATCAATAATATATATATATATATATACACATATTTTAGTTTATAGGAATCATGTCATTTATGCAGTTTTGTATCTCAAGTATGAATGATTAAAACATTTTTACTATTTTTTTGGCTGCATAATATTCCATGTTATGAGAATCACAAATTCATTTCAAAGAAAGCTAGAAACTTTCTATTTTAATTATTTTTCTGTACAAACTCTATTGTTAGCACATTCATGTGCTTGCCCTATCATTCCAGGAAAATATATATTTTTTTCTTTTTTCTCTTCTTTTAATGTAGCAATTTTTATCCTTGTATTACTGATAGAAGCAAACATTTAGCTTCAAAACTGTAAAACCATTATTATCTTTCCAGTAATTAGTTCTATTTCTGTGGCTGTGGTTTGTATAGTACCGCTTTTTATATCTTGAAGTACAAATAAAACTGTTTTTAAACTGAAAAAAAAAAATTCCATGTTATATTTTATAATGTAGCTACTTTCCTGATGCTGGGTATTTAGTGTATTTCAGATGTTTGTTATTTCAAAATCATGCTGATTTGAACAACTTTATCAGTATCTTGGTCTGTATCTCACATGATTTCAGTAGGATAGATTCCTAGTAATGGATTTACTGGTCTAAGAAAGTCAACATTATACAGCTCTTACTGCTTATTACAAAAACCTTCCTAAAAGCTTTTATTATTCTACTTTCAGCTGGCTGTATAGGGGTCTGCCAATTCCACCAAACTAAACAATTGAATATTATTATTTAAAAAGCACTGTTAATTTGAAAGGCAATGATAGCTATTTTAATTTGCCACTTTTGGTTACCTATGACGTTGAATATCTCAGTATATCAACTGATAGTCATAATTCAAAGGACATTTAAACCATACATAGCTAAAGTACATGGGATGGTTTAAAGTCATCAAAAATTTATCTGGATGTTAGTTCTTACCCATGTAGTCGTTTTCCCTTATTTTCAGGGAGTATGTCCCAAGACACCCAGTGGATGCCTGAAACTGCAGATAGTAGCAAACCCTATGTATATTCTGCTTTTTTCCTGTATACAAACCTATGATAAAGTTTAATTTATAAATTATGCACAGTGAGAGATTAATACTAATAACAACTAATAAAATAGGACAATTATAACAACATGCTGTAATAAAGGTTATGAGATATTTTCCCACTCTGAAAATTACTCATCCTTCCTGTCATGATGTGAGATTATGAAATGCCTATGTGATGAGATGAAGTGAGGTGAATGATATAGGCATTGCGACATAGCATTTAACTACTATTGACCTTCCTGTGTCAGAAAGAGGATTATCTATTTCGAGTGATTGTTGGATCATCGAGCTATGATGATGTTGATGGCTGGATATCAGGAGCAGATGATGGATGTTGCTGATTAGTAGACAGGTTATGTATAAAATATAGATATGCTAAACAAAGGGAATCATTTTTGCCCAGCAAAGATGGACAAAGGCAGGCTGGAGCGGATGCTGTGAGATTGCATCATGCTACTCAAAACAGCACATGGTTTAAAACTTATGAACTGTTTATTTCTGGAAGTTTTCATTTGACGTTTTTAGAATGAGATTGGCTATGGGTAACTGAAACCACATAAAGTGAAACTGTGGCTAAGGGAGAGGTTACTGTACAAGCTTAACGACCTTTTATAAGTCATTTCTACTCTTTCTATAGTTTGCAAGTCTGTCAAGCAGAAAGAAGAATTGCTTTTCTAGTTGTTTTGTAAGAATGTAGGAATGATCAACTTAAATAATGAATGTGTTATACTACAGTGGCTCACTGCACACATCTGAGTTTGAAATCTCACTCTAACACTTAATATCTTTGTAATACACTTAGTCTCAGTTTTCTCATACTTAAAATGGGGTCAATAATAGAGCCTATCTAGAAAGGTGGTTCTAAGAGTTAAGTGAGATAGTACATATAGTGTTTAGTAGAGGGCTTTGTGCATATCAACACTCGATAAATGCATCATTAGTAGTGTTATGTGAAAATAATACAAAACATTTCATAACTGTAAGATTTTATTAATTTATAATTCAGATAATATATCAATTATCCAATTTGGTTAGGGGCTGTGTTTTTTCCCTGGCATTGGTTTATGTGGAGATATTTGCAAAGTTTTTAATGATAAAATGTTTTGAAAATAGTCATGAATTCTGTAGGGGATGAAAAGATTTTCCTCAACTCTCTGAGGGTTCTTGGCTGAATCTGAAAAGAAATTTGACAAAGACAGATTAATTGGAGAAGAGTATGTTCTGTGGCTCAAGCTGGAGTGTGGAGTCCAGTGGCACAATCATGGCTTACTGCAGCCTCGAACTCCAGAGCTCAGGTGATCCTCCCACCTCAGCCTCCTGAGCAGTTAGGACTACAGGTGCAAGCCATCATGCCCAGCAATTTTAAATAAGTTTTATATGACACAAAGACTTTATTAAAAAAATAGAGATCCAGAGAATCGGGTTTAATTTTTATTTTGGCTCATTGATCTTTAAGGCAGTCTGAATATAACTTTAAGAAATTTTATAAATTAATTTGGTAATACCATCCAGAGGAAGAGAAACAGCCCACGTATATAACATATATACAGATAGACATGCATAATCATGTAAACAAATGCAGAAAAAGCCAAGTAGCTTTCATTTTGAAGTTTTGGCCATGTGCCTAAATGGCTACAGTAATACAGAACTCACTTGTTTATAAAAGAATAGCTAAATCCAAATAGTGTTTCTGGTTAATGGCACAAGTTAAGGTTACCTGCCTAGAAGACTAAAGCTTTTTACTAATATTTGTAGAAAAGACTTTTAAGATTTTTCATTTGCCTAATTTGCTTCCAAATAGCTCATTTCCCTCAGCATGGGGTCCAAGAGAAGACAAAGTAGATTATTTACATTTCAAAGGCATGGAGTAAGAGTTTTTTCCAAGAGGGAGTTTTGGGTCATATTTGCTGATAATCAGAGCTCTATTATAATTACCCTTTAAAAAAATTTACCTCTTTTTCTTAAGTGTAGGATAGGTCTATTTTCCATGTTCTGATCTTTTACACTATCTGCAAGCATCTTGTGATAAATAGGTGAGATTTGAGTATTGTTAAAGAGGATTGGTGGACTTTAAATTGCTTCTGCAGTTCCATTTCTGTTTTCATAAAGACTCAATTTGTTAGACCAGGATAGTTAGTTTTAATTCCTCCAAGCACTGGGTCACAGCCTAAATGGTATTAAGGGGCTGACTCACTTATCTGCTGCATTATCTTCCATTTCTTCCTTTACATCAAGGAACAGATTACCAAATAACAGGGAAATAAAGGAGTCTTATGTTTTAGATTTAGAAGTGTGTGTCTTTGTTCTCATAAATTCTTCCTCAAAAGCTTCAGACTTTTTTTTTCCTCTCTGAGTACATAGTTCTATCTTAGCTTAGAAGGCTTTAAAAATGGTCCTCAGACTCATAATATCAGCCTTCAGTTTGGCCAACTTCTTTTTTTTTTTGGAGATGCAGTCTTACACTGTCACCTAGGCTGGAGTGCAATGGCATGATCTTGGTTTCTTGCAACCTCTGCCACCTGGGTTCAAGCAATTCTTCTGCCTCAGGCTTCTGATTAGCTGAGATTACAGGCACCTGCCACCACACCCAGCTAATTTTTTGTATTTTTAGTAGAGACGGGGTTTCACTATGTTGGCCAGGCTGGTCTCAAACTCCTAACCTCATGATCTGCCCACCTCAGCCTCCCAAAGTTCTGAGATTAGAGACTTGAGCTGCCACACCCACAATCTGGCCAACTTTTGACTGTTATAACTAATGTTATCAGGTTTCTGCCAGGAAAAAAAACAAACAAAAAACAAAAAACATTCCTAGTAGCATTGAACTCCTCTCTTTCTCTCTCTTAGACCAAAGGTGTCTATTAAATGACTAAACACCAAAATGAATCAACCTTTTATGACTTAACAATGGATTCAAGAGTTGTCCTCAAAAGAGGGTACAAAAAGATGCAGCCCTCTCAAGATCCAAAACCACTCCTAAGACAGCCAAAAGAAATACAGATAATCTGCCCCATGAGAGCTGGCAACAGTTGCTATATTAGAAATGTGAACTCATATTTCTGTCTTGCTATGTATTTGGGTCCCCACAGCCTTTCTGTTGGGCACCCGTACATGCAGGCCACATTACCTACGTGCCTCAATAAGTGGAAAGTCAAGTCAAGCAGTCAAGACACAAGGTGAGACAACTGGAAATTAATAGCCGTCCTTGGAAGGGAAATATCAATAACTAATGGGTACCCCAATTTCACCAAATGTTTAACTAGAGTCACAGTATAAAAGAACTAACTTTTAAAAATGTTGTTTGCTGCTGATCTGGATTTAGAAAGAAAAGACTCTTAACCACTTTTGCTCTACCAGGCCCTAAAGGCAGAGATTCAACACTGATGTGTAGGAAATCTTACCTTCTGCCTGCTTTTTTTGGACAGAGGTCAAGGATCTTTTAACTGCAGCTTCTGGACTGAGCAAGGTGTCCCCAGTTGATATGGCCCTTCATTGGCTACCAGAAGCTCTAGGGCCATATCCCCAGTTGATATGGCCCCCATTGGGTACCTTCAGTCTCTCAGGGCTCCTGGCTGGGTTTGAAAGAAAAACTGACAGATTAACAGGAGAAACAATACAGATTTATTTGCCATGTTTTATGTAACCTGATAGCTTCACAGGGAAACAAAGACCCAAAGAAGTAAACTGTGTGTATTTTTATGCTAGGTTTGATGAAGAGTAGACAGTTTAGGAGACATATGTTTGGAAAGGGGTATAATCTAATGGTAGTACACTGGGGGAAATTTAGCAAGGCCTGTTAGTTCAGATTCTTCTCTGTGTCTCTGTGTCTTCAGAGAGAAGGATGTTCCTTTCCTCTGTGTATAGGGTGGGCACCTCCCACATGAGGGTCTTATCCCTGGCTTCAGGAAGAGGTCAGAAAATCCTTCCTCAGTGTTATGATCTGCTTTAGGGGAAAAGTGAGAGGTTAGAGAGAGCTTCCTGCTTCTGGTATTTTCTCAAATGCTAATGTATCATGTTTTGGGGTAGTTACCTAAACCCCATTAATATAAAAATCATAGGATCCAAAAATACATTTGCTCGCAATGCATGTTACCATCTGGGATAATATGTTATACTGAGCATTCCTGATGGCATTTTCCTCATCTTTTCTAAAAATACGCAGTTAAAGAGTGAGTTCAAAATCATGAACAATGTTAACTAGGCACAAAAACTGGACTCAAATTAATTAGAGTTGCAAGTAATTATTCACAGAAATTAGTCCATTGAATAATATTAGAAGAAATTTGCATTTTATTTATGGTTGGGTAGTGGTTCTTTCAAAGAAAAATCTGAAACAGTGACTGATTGATCTCTGGTCCTGAAGTTCTAAAGGCAGGAACACAAATGGTTGCTATTGACAGCTTTGGGGAAGAAGGAAGAAAGAACTAGCTTTGAGTTTCCAATATTGCTGTGTCTGCACTGATATTCTGGGAAGCAAAGAGAAAATGGAGGGGACAGTACAAATCTGCATTTGTTTTTCCCCCAATAGAATGCCTCTCCTGCTATTTTCATTTGGCCCCAAGGTTTTAGAGAGATCAATACAGATACTTCTTAGGGAAGGAAATAAGACAGGAACATGTGCCTTAGTGGAACTGCTTAGAATATTGAATAGTTTTTGACATAGCTTGATGCAGAGGCAAGGTAATACTCTCCAAGGAGAGAATTGCTACGATAGTTTGAAGCTCATGGGAGATAAAAGAAAAACTAAATGAAACCTAGAAGGAAAATGAGTGGAAGTTTTTACTCCTCCCTGCCTCTCAAGTTCAAAAATACGATGGTGAGTTGAGAATACACGAGCTCAGAGAGAGCACTTTACTCTGATGCAAACTGTTTTCTACCCCATCATCACTACAGCAGAGGGCAGTGAAAATGCCTCCACCTCTATGTAAAATTGAAATTCATTCTTTAGGGTAATATTTGCTTTCTTTTCTGTTTCATTTGATGATTGCACTGCTGACGTGGATTCATGATGGTTACTAAAATATTCATTGCAAATAGCTGATGTGAAACAGTCTCATACACTGCTATTCTTTTACTCCACTGGATTCACCTTTCTTTGGCAACCACAGCATTGTAAAAACCCCTCAGCATTAAATAAGAAACAGCGGTGTGCAGGTTGAAGTGATTATTTGAGCTTTTTCTCTGGACCAACGAGTGACTTGTTTTATTTAGCAGTTTCTGCATTCCCCCACTGTTTAACAATCATGCACAGCTGAAAGCTTTGCTTTTAACTTCTTTCCCATGTTTAATGAGGTCCGGGGAAAAATACTCATGCCTCTCTTTTTTTTTTTTTTTTTTTGATACTTTAAAGGTCAAGACTTGAATGAGAATCAAATTTGGAAGGTCAATGTTCAAAGGTTACTGCTTTAAACTATAGAGTGCCAAGAAAACCTGGACAATTGCATAGAGGTAAAAATTAAGTCAAGATTGGCTAGAAAACTTGCATGCATTACTGCAACATTGTGGCTGAGAATTTAAACTCATAAAAAATCAGGAAAGTCAAAATTATGATCCTCCCAGCTATCATTATTCGTTTCTTGCACACATGATAATATTTTATATACTATATTTACTGTTATATTTATATCCTTATATAGAACATGCCAAGTTATAGTTACTAGGGGAAGCATAACTTTCCATTTCTAACTTCCCTGAATTTTAATTCTTCAGCACAAATAGCACTAGGTTTCCTTCATTTTCTCCTCCTTTATTACTTAAAGAAAAGAAAATATTTATCATCATTAGATAATTACTCTGTGGACATATTATATAGTTTTATTAGCAATGATGAAGTCTTCTCTATATTTTATTGCCATATTCTTTTCAGAAGTAAAAATATGTCTTTGGATTTGCTTTTTTTTGTTAAATATTTCTTCTGTTTATTGGCAGTGTGTATTTTATTTGTGCTAATGAGGTGACTACGTATCTCCCTATTTTAACCATTCACTGATGTTGGGACTTATTATGTATTTGTGGGTCAGACTGCAAGGAACATAGCACATTTCCTTTGCTGGGGAGAAGACCTTTCTGCAGCTTACAGATGGGATCTGCAAAATCCAGCAGTCCTTTGTGGAAGAGGCAGACAGTAACTTGGTGACTCTCCGAAGGGTCCTGGCACCATATTCCAGCACTGTTCATAGCTTCATATACATTGCTTTATGATTATTTCAGCAGATACTGTAAGATTTGAAAAATGAGGATAGTAAATACACATCTGTGCAATTTCACGACTCAAAAATGTAAGAAAAAGTAACTAATTTTCACTAGATTGGATATTGTTCTAGTTTCACAAAAGAAAGTATTGCAGATTCAGTGATACAGATCATCTGAATAATCTACCTTTACCCATATGGACAATAAGTATGTGTTTAGAGACAAAAATTGTCTTCAGAGTCTTAGCAGGCCCTCTTTATTTAGTGGAAGGAATTTTGGAATCTGTTGGATCTGTATTCAAATTTTGATTCTAATACAAAGAGGTTACTTTGGATAAGTGACTTAACCTCTCTGAATACTGATCACCTAACTTATCAAAATGGTAATAATTGTACCTTCTCATAGACTGTATAAAAATTGAGTGATATATATAATTCAGCTATCACATAGCAGGTTCCCATAAATGTATAGCAGTGTGATTAGATGCAAGACTGTCTGGGTTTGAATTCAGGCTGTGTCCCTCACCAGCTGTAGGTGATCATGGGCTAGTTGGTCAATCTCTGGGGATAACCATAGTCCTTATATCATGGACTTCTTGTGAAGACTATGTGATGATTATGCCAATTTAGGTAAATTGCTTAGAACAGTGCCTGGCATATATTAAGCACTATATTGATGTTAGTTAATAAAGCTGTTGCTCCCTTCTTGATACAAACACTGATCTGGGAAATTTCTTTTTGATTAGACTTTCCACAAATTTTTCAAATTACCTAATTTGCTTTCCAGCATTTGGAATTTTCTCCCATGACAAATAATCTTATCTGCAATATCTGGTAAAACTGATGGGTATTTGGGTCTAGTTAGAGTTATAAACAAAGGCAAAGCTTTGCCCAGCTTTGTTATGACACTAATTGCCATCATGGCATGTTATAAAACCATTTTTTCTTTATGTACCTTTCAGAAAACTTAGTCAAATTTTGATTTAACTTATTTAAATCATGACTTTGTACAAATTACCATCAAAATAAATGACCCAAATTTAAATTGTTGATCCTTAATTATGTTGTTACCTTCCTTAGAAACAATATATATATTTATTCTTGATCACATAAATTATATCTTATAAATAGCTCTTCTTTCTTGGCTTTTGGCATTTTTTCAACCTCTACTTAGTCTTTAAGTACATGTGTCCCACCTGTGTATACTTTATCTTTGATCCTGTGTGCTTCAGTGTTACTTTCTTCAAAGAAAAAGTATCATCTCACATTACACTCTAGGAATTTATTCCCAGTTCAATTTATGCTACCCAAAAACCTAAACTTCAGCCAGTTTTAAAAATCCAGAATTAAAAAAAAAATCATTAGATGTCATTTCTTTACTTTTCAGATTTAACTCTCTTAATACTTATCTTCCTTTAAGCCTCAAGCATGCAAATTACTCATTTCTTCATATTCATGAATCACTTTGATTTCTTTGGCAAAAATTTACTCTTTAAGAAACCATTTATTCACTTTTATTATTCCTTTATTTAATAAATATTTACTGAGCATCTATATTATGCCAGGGACGAGGGGTATTTAAAACATATGCTAGGCTTGGATATAGTGGTATTTGTAAACTTTTCATGATGCTTTTATAAATTCCATTTCAGTGCTGTCCAGGAGAAGCATAACCCAAGCCAAATATGTAATTTAAAATTTTCTTGTAGCCATATTTAAAAATGAAAAGGAAACAGGTGAAATTAATTTTAATAATACGTTTTATTTAACCTCATATATTCAAAGTTTTATCATTTCAACATAAGAATTATATAAAAACTGATGAGATATTTGCCATTCTTTTTTTTATGTGTACTAAGTCTTTAAAATCTGATGTGTATTTTGCATCTATAGCACATCTAAGTTCTGACTAGGCATTTTTCTATTGTTCAATAGACATATAGAGCTGTTGGCTACCAAACTGAACAGCACAGGATCCTTTAAGACAGGAAGCGATTGTCAAACACAGCAACATAATGTGGGATGAAATAGCATGAAAACAATATAAGAGGCACATTTCCCTCAGCCCTCAGTAAAATGTGCTTGTATATTTTTTCCTAAGTGCCAACATTCCTAGATAGAAATTAGCATTGAAAATAAATTGTTTAAATCAATGATTTTTCATGAGAATTTTATAATTAATAAATTAGGAAAGCCATTTATAGTTGATACAGTCTTGGGGATTGAAACATTGTTACTTCTGATGATTTTATTTTTAAATTCTGGATTAAAAAATGGCTAGAGTTTAAGTTTTTGGGTAGCATAAATTGAATTGGGAATAAATTTCTGGAGTGTAACATGAGATGACACTTTTTTTTCTTTGAAGAAAGTAATGTTGAAACACACAGGATCAAAGATAAAGTATACACAGGCCGGACACATTGGCAATGAAGGATATTTCATCTTCAAGACCCATTTTCAACGAATCCAAGGGAGCTCTGAAATTCACCTATAAAAGCGTGACAGTAATGGCTTGAGCAGGGCTACCCATCAGCCCTGGAGGTGTTTCAGTACATGGGTTAGAATATTATCTTATATTTCAAGGTGAATCCTGGTTTCCATGGAAATCTACAAGTGTATATTACAAGTCAGGCATTTAGAATCCTTAGAAAGGGGCCAAAAAAAAAGCAAAATGGAATATGCAAATGAGAAATGTGTGACACCGGCCCCCCCCCACCCAGCCGCCGCCGCCAAGGGAGGCCAAGATAATATGCGTTGAAACAAAACACACAAACATTTTTATTAGTTTATTTTCTGCTTGGAGTAGTTACCCACTATTTCTTTTGCTGCTGCTTTTATGCAGAGAATATGGTTTAAAAACACACAACTTTAATTTAGTGAAATTTAACTTCCTTAGCTTGTCCCCTATTTGATACAAATTTTTTCTTTGAATGGAAAGAATGAATATTCTTTCACTTTCCTGTATCTGCTTATGTCATTGTGTATTTACTGTGATTACAGTCTTGGTGGTAGTTGACTGTTGTGCCTCTCAGCCTGTTTTGGGAGAAGTAGAATAAAATGAGTAGTAAGCTTGTGAGTTCCTTCTTGGGACCTCAACTGCCCCATTTTCATCATTGACTGCTGTAGCAGTTCCACATTTTGGTATAAGGGAAGAACTTGGCCCTAAATAGTGTGAGAGGATATCTATACAGGTTTATGACACTCTTTTATTGTTGAGTGGAGGGGAGCTATACGAAAATTTTCCTGAGCAAAAGTGTGCTATAAATCCATGGTGGAAAAGGAAGGGGTCTGAGGGAGAAAAGCTCCTATACCATCGTTTTCACTGTGGCCATTACCCACAAGAAATGTGAAATAAAAAGAAGAGAAAGCTGAGTGAAAATTAACTTTAAGTCATAGAAACTGACAAGCGGCTTCTGTGATTTAGAGTAGAGTCATGTCAAGTTCCAGTGTTGAAATAAGAAACATAGAGGATAGGCATTTTTATGTTGTCTGTAATTGGACAAGTGAAGAAAATGATTTGTCGAAGGTGATGCTAATGACATCAAACCAATGTCAAACTGTGTGCTAGGAGAAAAAAAAAAAGAATGGAGAAGGAATATATTGTGCCCAGCTTGAGTTTATGAGAAAAGGGATTTTGTGCCAGAGAATTTTTTTGTGACCACAAAAATGTAAATGTGGAGAATTATCTCTCTGGCTTACTTTTTAAAAATTTTTATCAGAATCACCTCTCTTGTGCAGGCTAAGTGTGTTATGTTTTGCAGAACACACTCTCAGCTTGTCTTGCATTGTTGCAGGTGGTATTTAAAAATTACCTATTTCCAATTATGATAACATACCTTGTAGTCCTGTTGTACTGAAGATAACTTTATGTTTCAAAATAGCCCAGCAGTTTTAGTGATAATTTTTTAGTAATCACTAGGGTTACATTTTATTTCCCAGCCTCCCAGACAGACTTCATCTCTATACAATACTCAATATGAAAATAATCATTCTTCTGCTTCACTTACTTTTGCTGCCTCTTTCTGCCCATCCCATTTTCCCCATAGCTTAACCTTGTGGAAGAGTCTTGCTTTTGCTTTCTGTTAGGACTGAATATTTTCTCCAGCCAAGAATGAAGGAGCTTCTGTATATTTAAAAGAATCTCATGAAAATCAAACCTAAACAAAATAGAAAAAAACTAAGAATATTTAATTTCATATCAAACCTCTAACCTGACATTAAAAAATTCTCATTTGTCCCTAATTTCCTAAGAGGCTCCATCTAAAATATTCTGTCCTACTGTCAGACCATATGTTAGGCAAGGTCTCCCTATTTGAGAAATGTAATAATTATATCCTCAGAAGACCTACAGTTTGATACTGAGCAGGCCTGCACTAATTCTATATAAACTTATATAGAATTATAAGTGGGGAAGGGTTGCAAGTCCTTGCCTATATTTTCTAGAGAAATTATCCAACAATGTTTTATTATTTGAGAAGGTAAGAAGCATGGAGTGGGGTAAGAGCTGAGAAAGCATTTAGAATTCTACAGGAAGGACAATGACCATGAGCAACTCTAACAGTTGTTCTCAGAAGGGCATACGTCATATTTTTATTCAAGAAATAATTTGGATTATCTGTGTTCCACTGTGCTAGAAGTTAAAGGAACTTTTAATAAGTGAAATTCATAGAAAAATCTGTCATATTTTAGCCAATACATTTATCTGCTTGCTTCCTTTTTATTTATTAAAACTATGTTTCATATAGGCAGTAAATTATATGGTTCAAAATTCGGAAGTACAAAGGCTGTTTATGATGGATTTCCCCTCCTACCTGTGTCCCGCAGCTGCACAATTCTTCTCAGTGCAGTTAACTAATGCTATGTTTCTTGTGTATACTTTATTTTCTCTTGAGCATCTTAGTCAGCACCGTAGACTAGGTGGCTTATAAACAACAGAGATTTATTTCTCACAGTTCTGGAGGCTAGAAGTTCAAGATCAGGGTGCCAGCATGGTTGGATCTGGTTGCAGACTGCCAGCTTCTCATTGTGTTCTTACAGGGTGGAAGGAAAGCAAGAAAGCAACATGCTCTCCGGCCTCTGCTTATGAGAGCAGTAGCCTGTTCCTAAGGGTCCCCTTTATCATCTATTGATAATTACTTCTCAAAAGCCCCATCTCCAAATACCATCACATTGGGGTTTAAATTTCAACATATGCCTTATGGGGAGACATATATATTCCCTAATATTGGGTAACTCTGTTATCAAGTATATATTTTCTATATTTTTTAACACAGATATTTTCATATTATTGTTACACAGATTGCTTCATACTAGTCTTTCTATTTTTAATCCAAAAGTATACATTAAAGGTTAATTCATTTTATATAGAAAAAACTTTTTAATTCTTTTAAAAATGACTGCATACTATATTATTCTCTTATATGCATATTTGTTAATTTATGTACTCTATCCACTGTATGTGAATATTTGGGTTGTTTATTCACTTTTGCTCTTATAAAAATGTTTTAATGCATATTTTTTCTTTATTGTATAAGTACACCTATATGGTATAGTCCTAGAAGTGGAAATTCTGGGTACATGTGTGTGTGTGTGTGTGTGTGTGTGCACGTGTGTGTGCATGTGTGTGTATGCATATATATATATATATATATATATATATATATATATATATAAAATTTGCTGGATACTGGAAATTACCTTCCCTACAACTTTTGAGGTGTTATACCCGTCGGCACTGCATGAGAGTGACTGTTGCTGAACAATATCACCTATGGTATCTTATTAAATCTTTGGATCTTTACCAGTCTAGAATGAACATGAGTATCTTGGTATCCTTGTCTTTGTATTATTATGAGTGAATGTGGACATTATTTCATTCATTTAAGTGGCATATTTATTTCTCTAATGTGAACTATGTGCTTATTTTTTTTTTGCCAATTTCATAATGTGTTATTAGACTTTTGAAACTGATTTGTAGATATTCTTTATGTATGAAATAGGAGATAAACTCTTTATAACATGCCTATGTTTTTCTTTCAGTTTGTCATATATTTTGACTTTGCTTGGTGAATTTTGCCAGGCAGAAATGTTTGATGTGTGTGCTGTTACATTTATCCATTTTTTAAATGTTATGACTTTTGAGTTTTTAAATCATAGAAAGGCCTTTCTCTTTGGCGATCAGGATAAATTCTTCAAAGATGTCTTCTAGTACTTAAAGATTTTCTCCTTTTAGAAACATGTGTACAAACAAACCCCTAATTATCCTAAAGGTGGCCAAGGTAAAAGTATCAAAAGGATGAGGCTCATTTAGCTTAGAAACAATTAAAAACCAACACTCATGCCTGATTCTAAGAGGTTTCTCCTTGAATCTGCTTTCAGAGGTTGTCTGCTATGGACTGGGTCTTGTCTCACCCCTACTTTTCTCATCCACTGCTCTTGAAGTGGAAGGCATCTGAAGTTGACAAAGATGTTACACAAGATAATTGAGGATAATGTCTCCCTCCTGCCCAGGAATATAACTAAAATGAGAACTTAACATTAGTTTGTGCAGTGCTGTAGAAAGCAATTGGAGGCACATACACTGTGGAATAGATCTGATATCATTAATTTTAAGGTTAAATGCCTTCTCAGTGAACTACCTGTGCAAGTAAATTAAATCAAACGTTTAATGTTAGCTGTGCAGGTTTCTTCATTTATGAAGGTTAAATAGCTGAATTTCAATGTAATTTTTTAGCCTTGCAATGGTGGAGATCTGGAAGAGTTTCTGATATATGGACCCTTCTAAATTGCTAAAGAAAATCATCAGTGCATATTAATGACTTACTTTCTCACCTTTTCAAAGTGGTAATAAAATAACTGCAGGTGGCAAGTAGCATAAATTAACTATTTGATAAGTTAAAAAAATAAAAATTCTTCTTTGTAACTATGAGAATAACATAGCTGGTTAAAGAAATCCTAAATACTGGTTGCCTAAAGAACATAAAAAAGATTAGTTTTTTTCCCTAAAATATAAAGTTTTTTCATACCTGAGAATATTCTTAGTTTAATCAGCAACAAATATTTATATTATTTAAGATTGTATATCCATTATTAAATGTAAAATACACTACAAGCCTGTAGGCTTGCTATTTTAATTATAGCAGTCTTACACCTTTCTAACACTTTCACACTCAATGTAATGTAGAGATCCTTTTCTGGTAAAGATTTTCTGGCTCAATCAGAAAAATAAAATGTCATTACAGTCTGCCAGAGCAGCCCACCTGTATGGTCTGTCTCAGTGAAATGCCAATGGATTAATGAGAATGCTTGTATAGTAAGGGTAATTTAGGTGACACTTATCTGACAAGGGATTTCTCTTTACCATAGGGCACTTGTTGAACTCTTCCAGATGGAAAGGAACAAAGATATGCATTATCCTTAGTTACTGCCTTTTTTTTTGAGATGGAGCTCACTCTCATCACGCAATCTCGGCTCCCTGCAACCACCACCCCTTGGGTTCAAGCAATTGTCCTTCTTCAGCCTCCCGAAGTGGCTGGGATTACAGGTGTGTGCCACCGCGCCCGGCTAATTTTTGTATATTTACTAGAGATGGGGTTTTGCCATGTTGGCCATGCTGGTCTTGAACTCCGGATCTCAGGTGATTTACCCACCTTGGCCTCCCAAAGTGCTAGGATTACAGGTGTGAGCCACCATGCCTGGCCATTACTGACTGTTTTTTAAAGTCAATATTCTGGGAGTAAGGAAATAGAAAATAACGTCCACAGCTCCAGAGAGATGGGACTATTTTCCAGGGATTAGCAAGTGAAAAAGGGTATAGCATCATTCTAGCCCCTGGATAGAGAAACTAGGAGAGCCAGGAGACCTGTGAAGAGGACTTAGTTCTGGAGGGTGAGGGCAATAGGGGATTGGACTAAGATGGTGATAATGGGGAGAGACAAGAGGGCAAAGTAAAGAGGTGTCTTTTAGGCATCAGGGTTATGAGGGTTATGAGGCTGTGGTCACACTGTTTTCTCAAGTATAGGCACAGGAACTAGAAGTTGACATTTATGGCTTTTTCAACATACTAACATAATCTCAGTGTCTAATAATTGGTAAATAATGACTTTAAACTCCTGGTGAGTATTGTATTTAGGCCAGAAAATCTAAGTACAGTATTTATTAACCATAGGAATTAGCTTTACAGTGTGAAGTGCTGGCACTGTGATTTTCACCCACAGCCATGGGGGTCTACATTTGGGAGTTACTAATAGGTGTAATGGATTTCAAAGCCCAAGTTCCACTTGGAGATGTGTAGAAGAGGTTTGGAGAGATGTAGAAGGTAGGGAAGGAGTAATTGGGCAGTATTTCCCTCTCAGGAAATATCACAGAATCAATGTTCAGCTTACTTTTAATATTGTGTAGATTCTATCATGCTCTGCAAAACTGAAAGTTACCTGTAGAAAAAACCTGGTATTATCTATAAAACAGATGTAGTCCCATTCCCTGCGTCCCTTATGCATGGCTTTCAGCCACAGATCTTGAATTTCCTGATACTTCAATGAGTATCTTTCTTTTATTGCCTAGCTCCATACAAGTGAGTAAATAAAGCATTGAATTCCTTTACTTTGGAATTCAATTCCTTTACAAAGGAAGAGTCCCTTAAAATACAAAGTTGTAATTCTTACAAGGTTCAACTCAATTGTCTTTAAAAATAATAGCCAAGAGCAGGAATTTATTGTTAGAAAAGAAGTAATGAAACTAAGTGAAGTCTCTATACTTACTGCATTGAGACAACGGAATCTATCTTTCATGGCTCTCTTTTTATATTTAATTGTTAATCAACTATTAACATTTTCTAGTTATTTTATGTCACATGTGTACTTTACTGCCACATGTAAAATAAGCATATAAATAACGTCTAATGTGAGCAAAAACTTTTTTATTAGATTAGCTGATGACAGAAACAAGCTTTCTCAAAAGGGCAAAGAAGTTATATGAGTTTTATGTGACTTAATCAGCTAAATTTCTATGCGTGATTTTAAGACGTATTATCATTATTCCAGCAGAACTTGATTCCTGATTCTCCTCTTGCATCTTGAAGACTAATAGCAATACGTCTATTTCAATGTGGAGACAGAAAACTATTCTTGGCATTTCCAGTTACCTTCCTTAGGAAATTTAAGGCTCATCAATGGCAAAATCAGTACTAGACATTTTTCTAGTAGGGGTGAAGGGAAAACATTTAAAAGTAGAATAAAGATATATTAGTTGGTCACTTGCCATTGGTTTAGTATCTGGTACACCTGAACTTTCATGACTTATGCTGAATCTGCTAAGCCTGAATGCCACATTTTGCTGGAATTCAGTCCTAGGCAGAGTGACGTGCATATGCAGGTGAGAAGATTGTTTTGATGACCTAGGCAAAGAAAACCCATTTTCAGAGAACAAATCTCTACCTTCCAGGCCATTGGTATAGACCACGACACCCATCTTAATATTATGTTTTTACTGTGAAATTAAATAATTCAAACGTAAAGCTGCAGTAACTTTAAATTAGTCTGATCCTGGATAGAATGTGTCTATATGGTCTGCGCATGTGGCAAGCAGCTGCAATTTTTGCCTTTTTTTTTTTTTTTTTGATGGAGTCTTTCTCTGTTTCCCAGGCTAGAGTGCAGTGGCGTTATCTCGGCTTACTGCAGTCTCTGCCTCCTGGGTTCCAGCAATTCTCCTGCCTCAGCCTCCTTGGATAACTGGGATTACAGGTGCATGCCACCACGCCCGGCTAATTTTTGTGTTTTCAGTAGAGACAGGGTTTCACCATGTTAGCCAGGATGGTCTCAAATTCCTGACCTCAAGTGATCTGTTCGCCTTGGCCTCCCAAAGTGCTGGGATTACAGGTGTGAGCCACCACGTCTGGCCTCTGCCTTTTTTTTTCCTGTAAATAATTAGGAAGGCCAAGAAATGCCAGAGATAAGACCCTCTTTTGCCATCTCCCCACTAGACCTCTACCCCTCCTCACAGAGTAATAAACTAAGCTTCTTTGGAATTTAGCAGTCTGTAACCAATGTAATCACGGTAAAGGATGCACTGGTTTTGTTTGGAAAATGTGATCCTACATCATTTCTCTGTCTCTGCCCATATACATGGAAAGGTAACTTCTCAGCTTTGAAACCCTTACCCATTTGTTCGAAGTCTGTGTTTCGCAGGTGGCTATTCTCAAGCTTTGTGCTTGAAGAGACTCTGTACTTAATCATATTTTCTCAATCTCATTATTTAAGGTTGACATTTCCTTTCATTGGCAAAAGCAACATAGATCAGTAGTGCACAGCAGACCACAGTGGTCCCTTCAGATTTACTTTTAGAAAAACAATTAGCCTGTTAAAAAGAAGAGAAGTAGGGTGGTTCGGCAGGGGTGTGTGTGTGTGTGTGTGTGTGTGTGTGTGTGTGTATGTATACATATATATTTATATATACATATTTATAAATATGAAGAGTGGGCACTTGTGCAGACATATGATTGGACAAAAATCTAAACAGGGCTTGCTAATGATTGGACAATGGAAATATCAATATATATATGTATGTGTGTTTGTGTATATATATATATAGGACCAACATTGCAAACATTCTTTTTGATAAGGTACTGCAGACCCTGAGCACTAGTGGTCTTTGTGTCCTGTAGTTCACCTTTTGACATAAAGAGTCAAATTCTACCTCATTTTAATGCTAAAATCCCACCCCAAAGTGAACATTGGGTATATATATATATCCTATATATATATATATACACACAAACACACATACATATATTGATATTTATATATATATATTATAGTATATATATTATATAGTGTATATATATAGGATATATAGTATATATACATATAGGATATATATATAGTGTGTATATATATATACACTATATATAAATTTTAATATAGTATATATATAAATATATATATTTATACTATATTATATATAGTACATATATATTATATACTATATACTATATAGTACATATATATAGTATATATATATCTATATACTATATAGATATATATAGTGAGACTTATGCTTTTGGTTTCTGATTCTTTTTCAAGCTTTTAATCTAGTTCTTCATAAGGCTTGATTATACTAAGTCTTCTTATATAAAGTTTCTTCTTTGTGATTGAGCTAATTTGAGAAGATTTCTGTTTCTCCCAACCAAAGAAAACTTGGCTAAGACAAAGGGAATGATGGCAGAGTGGTTAGCATCACTTTGCATGATGTCTCTCACTTCTTACTAAGTCAAGGCAAGCATAAAAGGGAAAGAGAACAGAACTGCTTGTTGGATCATTTCAAGCTGCTATGAAGCAGTTTTAACATTCCTGGTTAAAATCTGTCCATATAGACCCTCCTCTTGAAGATGGCCTTATAAAAAAAATGAGGTTCCAGCAAATCCCTGACAAGAATACTTCACTCTAATAGGGTTCAGGACATGCTACTCCAGAATATGGCACCTTGGCATTTGCGAAAACAGAAGAGGGAAGGCCACTCTCGCCTTCCTCTCAGTCTTTTCCCTTGAAGCAGATTATAAAATAATTCTCTAAACTTCTAAAAAAGTAAGTCATAAACCTTCATTCTAGAGAGACTCTCCTTATAGCGAGAGAAAAGGAATATCTTTATTTTCAAAAACACACAGACACCAACAAAAATCTAAACAGGCTTTGCTAATGTCCTCCAGACCTCCCTGTTTATTACCATTAGATTATATTCCCTTTGTCCAATCATATGTCTGCACAACTGTCCACTCTTCATCAAACACAGCATAAAAACACAGATTTCCCTGTTTTTTGGGTTTTCCTTTTCTTATGAAGGCTCTTATGTCAAGTAAAACCTATATTAAATAAATTAGTATAATCTTATCTGTCTTTTGATATAGGAGTTTCAGCCATGAACCCAGTGATGAGTGAGAAAAGACTTTTTTTTTTTTTTTTTTTTAAGTCCCCTACAGTGCTTTGATCTGGGACACCAAAATAGGATGCCCTTTTACAACGAAGATCGACCCTAAGGTTAGTAAAACACAGTTATCCTTTTGTTGAGGACTCAGGGCCTGGCTACCATGGCAAATTTCTAAATTCCTACTTTAAGAAAAACCACACATTTGCGAAACTCCCTGTTGGGGTTCAATTGGGGTGGCTGGCAAAATATTAGGGAAAGTTACAAGATTATAGGGTTGGAACTTTTTGGAAGGCCCAAATGTTTTATTGGGACAGGCTGAAAGCAGCTCGTTCATTACGTTAGCACAGGAAAAAGATAGAGATGATAAGAGGCTTTCCTAGTTAAGTCTGTTTACCTCACATCCCTTTGTCTCCACTCTGTTTACTCTTGTAAACTTCGTTCTGGTTGTTCCTCTCAGGGAGGTCAAATGGGAATTACCCATTAGTGATGTTTACTGTGGGCCCTGGTACCAAAGGCTTTCATCATTGGAAAACCACTCTTTTAACCATGTTAATTATCCACAAGCTTGTTGACTTTGAACCTCTGTTTTGAAATCTTTACTGAGGAAATGTGAGGATGTACAAGGATCTTGGTCAGTTGGCTGTAATTACCCTCTGAAAGCAGCTGACCATCCTTAGCCCACTTGAATCACTGTAATGGGTGTGAGAGTATACTCATTCATTCATCTGTTGTTGAGTCTGGGTCTGCAGGACAGACCTCTGCAGGTGGTAATCAACATCTCAGGTGGTGACCCTGAGGTGACTGTGATCACAACTCTCTAACAACAGGAACTATCAGGCTGAATTACAACCTAGACCACTACAACTGTGGCTGGATGGAGGACCAACATTGCAAACATTCTTTTTGATAAGGTACTGCAGACCCTGAGCACTAGTGGTCTTTGTGTCCTGTAGTTCACCTTTTGACATAAAGAGTCAAATTCTACCTCATTTTAATGCTAAAATCCCACCCCAAAGTGAACATTGGGTATAAGTTATGTACATGTTTACCCTAGCCATATACACTTGGCTCCTCTCATAAATATGTATAGTTTTCTGCTCAAACCTGCTGCATATGTGTGATACTGGCACTTTGAGGCAGAAAACCCAAATTGTTTTCCTTCTCTTTGAAGAAAAAACACCTTTGGTCCACACTGGAGACTTTCCCTTCCTGGCTTGCAAACCAGTATTGCCAATAAAGTTTTCGTTTATACTGTCTAGCCATCCTGGTGGCCTGAATTCCATTTTCATTTAGTATTGTGTGAGAAGTTGAGACAAATGTAGTCTTGAACAACTTTTGAGTTATCTAGGTGGAGAATGAATAGAGTAGGGTTAATGGTAAAGGTTAGAAACATTATCGCAATCTGATAGATGTGGAGTTAGAAACATTATCACAATCCGATAGATTTGGATAGAAAGGTTAGAAACATTATCACAGTCTGATAGATTTGGCTTGGTGACCTCCAGATTAATGTTTGAATGAAAGTAGAATATATAAAAATGCCAAGTGAACATTTACCGCATTGTGTCACTAAATGTTTTCTGTGGCTTTATTTTTCTAAGTAACCAAAACCAGGATCTGGCTAGACTATGACATATATCAGAAAATTCTGTAAGTGACGTAGTTATTTTCTCATTTAGGTTGTGGTGTAAGAATCCAAAACATGGCTTGGATGATATTTTGTGCCTATGATTTCCCCAAATGATGCTAAAGTGAATTCATTAATTTTTAATCTGAAAACACTTTAATTAATTCAGAATGTGAAAGGTTACTTGGAAAATAAGGTATGATACAAAGGGGATGGCAGGCACCCTGGTGTGCAGCAGATTGGCTCTGATCTTTTGCAATCCAAGCGAGAGGTTGTTGCTCTGTTATGGATGAAAAGACTCATTATCTCAAAGATAATTGCCCAGATGCCATACCAGCGAGGTCACACTAAACAGGGCTGTGGTTTCTGAACCAAATATTTAAGCTAATTAACAGTTAAAGGGTGTAGGGAGCCATTTTTAAAGTACTATAGAGAACAACTAATAAATACTTCCTTCAAGTAAAATATTTAACCACTTACGGAGACTAGGTGGAGCTACTGAGTGAAATTGCAAAATTTAGAAAGGTAACATTTGTTTCTTTTGTCTATTATATAGTTACACACTTTCTGTATTGCTCAGGTTTTGACATCTTTCCAAATATGTAAAAAATTCTGTTAACTTTTTAAAAAAGTCAGGCAGCATGAGGATAAGTAGTAAAATATTTTAATACCTTTATATTCTATTTGACATTTTAAAGCTAAGCCTTTAGATTTCAAGGTTTGTGAATAGAGTTGAAATGTTGAAGTCCTAGACATTGCAATTTTCTGGAAAATATACTTATGGAAAACCACAGTACAGTGTGTAAAAGTAGAGCAGGAGAATATCATAACCAGTGAGATTCTGACCTCTTATTTCTGTCTCCTACTCTCCAAAGTAAATGCTAAGCTTGCTTGTTTTTTTGAATTACAGCATCACCTAATGACTCTGCAGGTGGTGCTGTCTGAGTAGAAATGGAATTTATGGTTAACCTCAAGGTCTTTCTCTATTAGAAAAACTATTAACACTTTAAATCAAAACCAGAAGTGGATGGTATGATTTGTGACAAAGATTGAGGCTGACTCTTTCAGTGATTTTAAGTATACTTTTGTACTGTTTCATCTTTGCACAAATTTCTGGAGTGGCCAATTAGGAATAGCAATAGCCAGAGTGAAGAAAAATGAGTGTGAAATTTTGAGCATTGGTAGATACACACAGGGAGGTAAAATTTAAATAAGGCATAGTGTGAGGTATTGAATAAACTGGAGCACAGAATGGTAGCATCATAGAATCAACACAGGGAAGAATGGTTTCCACATAGATGTGAGAAATAGCTTCTTCAGGCTGCAGCTGATTTGAGGCTTTATCAAGTCTTCCTTTCTGCGTTGGTTAGAGCTTCATTAGTTGGAATTCTAGAGTATTTTTGTTATTTAAATACATGGGTTGTGATTTAAAAAAATACAGTGTGAATTTAATTATTGTTATTATTGTAAGAGTTGAAGAGGAAAGAAACACAAAAAGTGGCTCAAGAGTCAAAGACAGTTTTATTTTGGAGAATAAACCTGAGCAGGGCTTCTGGCAGATTTCAGTCAGGAGCACTCTCTCTTACAGATTAAAGGTATTGATTGATTTTAAAGTGAGAGGGTTTATCACTGGCTTGGAATGTTTCTGTGTGGGAGATAAGTTTATTGGAGGATTGGAATGTCTCTGATTGGAAGGGAGGTTATCTTGAGACTGACATCTCTCTAGTCAGAGGGGAGATTATCTGGGGGCTGGCATTTTCTCTGGTTGGGGAGGGGTTTTGAATGATTAATGGTTATGCTGACCTTAGCCATTAGGCTGATGTCCTTTGGCTTTAGGAGGTTTTTGATCAAGGGGAACTTTAGAATGGCAGTGCTTGTCTAAGATGGCAATGCTCCGGCTCTGTCACTTATCAGCTATACTTGCATTGGTTTTTGAAGAGATTGAGTAAACTGACAGTTGTCTTTGCCTGGCCCCCTTCTTTTTTGGATGACAGACTACACCTGCACAACAGTGTATCTATAATAGTGCTCCATTCTCCTGGCCACAAGGTTTGATTCAGGGATGTGCCAAACTGAGATGATTTTATTTTATTTTGAATGGAAGTGGTATGGAATTATCTATTTTCTCCCTTTTATGAGATTGCAAATTTTGCCTGCAGAGCTGCCTACAGCAATGCCATACTTCACAAAAACCTGAGAGACAGAGAGTGAAGCTGATGCCCAGAGAGCAGGCAAGCCTTAGAGAGTCTTGATAACTTTTAAAATTTCTCACTCTAATCCCTTAGGTCCTCAGGGCTGCCCTGGTTTCCTGCGCCCTTCTCATTCTGTTGCTACTACAGGAGTTTGCAGTACACCTCCCCCCCTTTTTTTAATAGGTTAGTCTTGACCTTCTGTCTGCGGCAATATACTAAGGCATAGCCCCCAGTGTCTTATACACTAAAGAGACAGAATCTGTGTGAAAAGGAATCTTTCAGCTTGTTGCCATTTATCTGCGCTGGAAAACATTCTTACTTTCTTTACCTGAGGCAGAGGAGGAAGCATCCCTTCTCTTTTTTTAAAAAAAAATTATTATTTTTTAAAAAATTTAAACAGCTGTGGACATGGAGCCTTCTCCTGTCCTAAGACCTTTGCATACTTTTCCCTTCTGCTCAGGAGCTTGTCCTCTGCTCACCTTTCCATCATTCTTTAGGATTAATGTTAGCTCCTCAGAGAAGTCTCATCACAGAAGATAACTGCTTCCTTCCCAACTCATCCTCTTACTACATATAATTTCCTTTTTCATAGCACTTACCTCAAGTATTATTTTTTCATTTGTTAGCTTACCTTTTGTCTGTCTCCCCCACTACAGTGTATAAACTCCATGACAGCAGGAATCATGAATTTATTTATCAGTTATTCTGGCACCTAGCTCTTTTATAAACCACAAGCTCCTTGGTTCTCCATGTAATGGCAATTAATATGGAGCCAAGCAGATTTCCCAGACTTGGCTTTTATTTCAGGGCTTGTGGTCCAGTGCAAGGGAGATAGTGGAGACAAGGCACAAGGATCTTCCAGCAGGCTCCCTGAAAAAGCCAGAAGGGTTTTCTTTTTATGAGGCAAAGCGTGGGATTGACCCTAAGGAGAAGGTATACAGGCTGGAATGGGTAAAGCATGTGAGAGGTAGGGTATGCAAGTCAGCATATCTGGTTATCTTCAGTAACTGGCCCTCTGGTGGTCTGATCAGTGGCAACAAGGCTATAAATCAACTGTTCAGCATTCCTTCCCCAGTTGGGACAATCTGCAGCCATAGTTCTATGTTTTAGATCTCCTAAGACCAGTTCTGGAATTATTTAAGTAAAAGGCATGGCTAAATGTTATGAGAGCACAAAAGAATGACCATTATCTTTGTGTGACTAAAGCCTCAGGGTTGGCAGGTATGGTCAGTGAAGCAGTGGTGCGGGTTTTGTGAAAAGAAGAAAAAAGAAAAATGTGAGGGAGGAGCCTCATCCCACTCCTATTTCAGCTCTTTTTATAATGCATTGAATAAATTAAGGAATAAAAAAATTCTTTTATATTCTTACTAAAATAAGTACCTAATCAGGGTTCAGCTTTACCTAACAATTAGAATCTTCAATCTATATCTTAAAATAGGCAAATCAGAGGAAAAATTACTCACTTCACTGATACATTTGGTTGACTACCAAATTCCCATTTTCTCATCTTCTGGCAAACAGACCCATAACATTTTTTGCTTGTGGGAGGGGAAAGGGTCACCTTCAGTACCAGCCAATAGTCTGATCAATAAAAGGCAATGTTGGCTGATACATCTCCTCTCCAACAATTTGTTTAGGAATGGGCACAATTGAGGAGCGGCTGCTAGTGTACTCTGCAGAAGTGTTTTCCACTCTCAACAAAAGGGAAGCACCAAGGAATGCTGTCTTCTGGACTTTGTTGACTGAAGATATGATGTCTAGAGTCTCTAAAGTCATTTGGGGTCACGAAAAGAGTCAAACTCAGTAAAATATTTGAAGACATTTATTCTGAGCCAAATATGAGTGACCACAGCCACAGGCCTCAGGAGGTCCTGAACACATGTGCTCAATGTGGTCAGGGTGCAGCTTGGCTTTACACATTTTAGGGAGACATGAAACTTCAATCAAATACCTTTGAGAAATACATTGTCCAGAAAGGAATAACAACTTGAAGCAGGTGGCAGGGGTGGGGAGAGAGGGGAAGAGGGAGTCTTCTAATTTCTAGGTAGATTATAATTTTTTTTGACCGACAATTGGTTGAGTTTATCTGAAGACCTGGGATCAATAGAAAGGAAAGGTGCAGCTTGTGATAAGAGGTTATGGAGAGCAAAGGTTATGATACAGATGAAGTCTCTGGGTGGCAGGCTTCAGAGAGAATAGATTGTAAATGCTTCTTATCAGGCTTAAGGAATATGTTGGTGTTAATGCCGCAGAGGTATAAAAAGCATGTCAGACTCTCACTTCCCATCATGGCATGAACCAGCCTCTCAGGTTCAAAATTAACAGTGCCCTGGGCTGGGCATGGTGGTTCATGCCTGTAATCTCAGCACTTTAAGGTGTATGGATCACCTGAGGTCAGGAGTTCCAGACCAGCCTGGCCAACATGATGAAATCCCATCTCTACTAAAAATACAAAAAAATTAGCCAGGCGTGGTGTCGGGTGCCGGTAATCCCAGCTATTTGGAAGGCTGAGGCAGGAGAATCACTTGAACCCAGGAGGTGGAGGCTGCAGTGAGATCACACCATTGTACTCCAGCCCGGGCAGCAAGAGCAAAACTCTGGGGAAGAACAAAACAAAACAAACAAGAAAAATGAGTGCCCTGGTTGAGGAGGTTCATTCTTTTGGTTGGGGGGCGGTGCTTAGAATTTTATTTTTGGTTTACAGAGATGAGTAGCCACCACAGCAAAAGTAGCAGAGGGGAAATACAAAATGAATCACAGAATCATCTAGCCTCAAAAACACTCTTCTTCCAATTTCTTAAGTGAAATAATAAAAACGTATTTATTTTTGAGATTAATTTTAATAGGTTTTTTGTTATTTGTAATCCAAACTGTTACTCTTAAGAATAATTTCTTGATAAGGGGCATAATAAGGGAGTGATATATATACATAGTGATAGAATTATAAATTTGTATTTTGTTAAAGTAGTAAATGAAGTCTTCATCAATAACCAGATATTAATGAGATGTTTAATTACTTTTGATTGGATGGAGAAAGTATCTCTAGATTCTGATAGGGCATTGAGACGTTCTGATCACTATTACAGAGAAGATGTATTAGGAAGGAGTCCAGTGAGGCAATATCATTTAAGATAATGCTTCCCCTATTCCATTTAGTAATGCAAAATGATTGCCTATTTCAAGAACACTGGAGAATTGAAATGACTGCTGTGATAGTTTAAAACTAAAATATACTCAAGTAAGAAATGTTTTTTTAAACAATATTGTCTAATTATACTTAGGAAATAAAGAGGTTCTTAGTATTTATGAATCAATAAGTGTTCTTTCTGTTTTCCAACTGTGTTTTCTCTGTCAGAGGTCTGTTAAATAGAACGAGAAACCTATTTACTCTTGAATTTAAAATCTTTTTCGTTTTTAGTTAAGAAAGGTTTCATGTTACGAGGAAAATCTTGCAAACAATAGCAAAATCCAAACAATAGAAAAACTGTGTACAGAAAGAGTAAGTTTCTCTCAACTTAGAACACAGGGCCAGTCCCCACTGGCAGTGAGTAATGTTTATTTTTCCATCTCAAATATTTTATGAATCACTTGAATGGGTGATGGAGCAGATTAAATCATATGTCAAATAAATATTTGAGCACTTCCTATGTGTCAGGCATTATGCTTGGTGGTGGGAATGAAGTCATGAAAAATGTCACCAATGAATCTATCCTCAACAAGTTTCTGAAAATAAGTAGGGAAAGAGTGATAGTAATTAAATAAGCATTTTCCTAATGGTGAACTGTGTTAGGGTAGGGAAAGACAGGTATTTGTAAGAATCATGGAGGTAATTAGGTTTACCTGTGGTATCACAAAAGACCCGCCTGAGGAAATGATGTGTGTATGGAGACCTGGGGAAAGCAGGCAATATCTTTAACACATTGTTTCATCTATTTTAGGGTATAAGAGGCAGAAAGAATGTTATGCAGTCATATGCAATTTATGTAGTTCTTGTGTTTTAGTACTTATTTCTGTCTGCTATATCTGAGCACATAGCATTATTAAGCTTTGAAGTGAATTAGTATTTTTTTTTAAGGATTAAGCTTTCAGAAGTAAAAATTCCTAATTTGGGGTTAAAAATAAATTGCTGTAAAGAAGCTAAAATTTAAGTAGACAAATATGTGTATGACTTCTAAAGTATAGAAAATAACACAAAAGATGGCCAAATGAACTTTAACTACAATATGAAGGATTTAGTTTGAACATCATTGAGAACTTTCATAAAGAAGTTCTTAAATCACGTAATTTATTTAACTGATGTTAATTCTTTGCTTGAACAAACTGTAGTCAACCTCCTAAAACTTCTCCTAGGCTCATCTAGGAGATGATTTCTTTTACAAAGAAATATTTATTTGTAAAATCCAGTCTTAGCAAAGAACACTGTTAAGTCAGTTTAGCAAGAATCCCCCCCTTGATATCTGATTTACCCCCAATATCTGATTAGGTTCCTCATCCTCCACCATCCCCCAGGTGATGTCTGATTACCTTGAACTGTCTTTGATTAGAATCCTGTTAGATAGTAAAGCCGCCTCGTTGCCTGGGGTGACACCAGAAATTCTTTGACTCACAGCCGAGAAAATCAAAGACGTGAACACACCAAGGATGAGGTTGGAGCAGGAGTTTAATAGGTGAAAAAAAAAAGAAGAGCTCTCTGCTGCAGAGAGGGGTCCTGAAAAGGGTTGCTGTTCTGCAATGAAATGCAAGGGTTTTTATAAACTAGCTAGTGGGGAGCGGGTATCTTATCTACATAGGGTGTGAAAAACCGGTTAAGACCAGGTGTGTCATTTGCATAGAGCATGATCTCTAGCATCCCCCAACTCAACCTTTTATTATACAAGCAGGTTCTTAGCCTAAGCTACTCCATGTTGCTTATCTTTTTTCTATTGTGCATGTGCTAAAAACAGGAGTGGAACTCCCATGGTGGACATGCCTGGGCCAAGGTAGTCATTTCTTTTTCTTTCTTTTTTTTTTCTTTTTTTGAGACAGTCTTGCTCTGTTGCCAGACTGGAGTGCAGTGGTGTGATCTCAGCTGACTGCAACCTCTGCCTCCTGCGTTCAAGTGATTCTTCTGCCTCAGCCTCCTGAGTAGCTGGGACTACAGGTGCATGCCACCACACCCAGCTAATTTTGTTATTTTTAGAAGAGATGGGGTTTCACCATGTTGGCCAGGATGATCTTTATCTCTTGACCTCATGATCTGCCCACCTCAGCCTCCCAATGTGTTGGGATTACAGGTGTGAGACCCTGAGCCTGACCCAAGGTAGTCCTTTCTATCAGTGCAGCTGCAGGCATCCTCCATGTAAGCTTCTAGCTTCCTTATCGGAATATGTCCAAAAAATGAAAGGAATGTGCTTACTAAGGCCAGCTGTGCTTATTGGGATCCACTGTATGCATGTGAAGGTTGCTGATTACCCAGGAAGCTTCTCCGCCGTGCCAGAGATTGCTTCCTTATCTGTGTTTTGCAGCCTGATCTTCCAGGCTGGTCCTTGTTAGGAGAGAAGTGATTTCTTTGACTTTTTTTTTTAGAAGGGAAGTTTCCAGAGGATTCTTTGCCTTAACCATCTGCCTAGCTAGTTTTTTTCCTCCTCTCTCAGTAGGTTTAGCCAGAATTCCCCTTACCTCTGATACTTCCCCTTAGTAATTTTTCATCCACTGATCCTTACCCTGCTCCTTGGCTATAAATTCCCACTTTCCCATGATGTTTTCAGAGTTGAGTTTAGTCTCTCTCTTCAATTGCAAAATCCTGTTGAAACTGTCCCTATACCTACCATGATGGTCCTGAATAAAGTCTGTGATACTTGACTTTATCAAGTGCCCTTGAATAATTATTTATTTAATATAGGTTGTAGGAATTTAGGGTTTGTTGCTGGTTACTCACTATTCTTTGAAAAATCCTAAATCTCACCCACTGTTAAATTAACGCCTCTGTTGAAAGGCTTGTTTGATGGGATTTTAGAGAGTGAGGTCCAGGCTTTTTGTCATGAAGTCCAAGGACAATCACAGAAGTGCTGCATGTTTAGCTCAAGAACGGGATATTTATGAGAGTGCATAAGTACTTTGTTTTGATGGTGAAGTGTATTGGGTTATAAATTTTAGAAAATAACTCAGGTAAGGAACATCTGTTTATTGACAGATAACTTCTCACTTCCACTGCCACTGCCTGTTCAGGCACTTGCCATTTCTTGCATGTATTGCTACAGTAAATGAGTAACTAGTTTTTCTTCCTATAATGTTGTGCCCTTCCAATATATATGCCACTCTGCTGCCCAAGAGATCTTTTAAAAGGGCAAACCTGACCATGTCACTCGACTCTCCTGTTTAAAAACCCTTTTGCAATATCCCATTGCCTTAAGGATTGCAATTAATCAGCTTCACAAAGTGCATCATCATTTGATTCTTTCCCTTTTAAAGTTTCCATCTTGTTAGTGCTTTATCCTTAACTTTTTACTTAGGTAGATGAATTACTAGCTGTTTCATGAAAAGCATATGGGTTCGTGGGATTGTCTTTTTGTTTTTCTCTCTGCTGACACAGCCTCCATATTGTCTAGTGCCCCATTAAAAGACAATTGCAGTATAACCTTCCGAGGCTGAGGTAGGTTACATGTTTCTATTCTATTCAGTTATCCGTAACACCTTGTTTACAGGTCTAGTAGAGTACCAGCCTTGTTGAGTTGAAATTGTTGAATCTCTTTTTACTCTCTCTCCTAAAACATAATTCCTTTTAGGTTAGGTGTCTGTCTTGCTTGTCTTTATATATAAAGAGCTTAACATAATTTCTGGAAAATGGAAGGCAAATAATACATGTGGCTTATCAAAAATACGTTTAATTTTTGGCACTGCACCTGGTTAATATACTGAGAAAATATGCTTTCCAGCATTTATTTACTTCTCTTTGAAAGTACTTTTCCTTATTTTGTTACCAAAGATATGGGGTCCGTTCTTAAGGATTATGTTGCAAGCATTTGCAAGAATACAAATGGTACAGTTCATTGGTTCAGAAAAGGGTCACTGGAGTCAGTATGTTTGCATTTGAATATTGGGTCTTTAATTTATTAGCTGTGTGATTTTTAACAGATTACTGTACTTCTCTAATGCTTTAGTTTTTCCATCTGTGAAATAACAGTGCCTCCCACACAGGGATGTTGGAGGATTAATTGGGATAATCCTTGTTAAGTGTTTAGGGTAACTGAAAGGAAGCAAGCATTTCATGAATGTTAGATATTCTTATTTTAAGGATTTCTACTTTTATTTTCTCCGGGGATCTGCTGGCATTCTTTGGAACTAGGCAAAAGCATAAAACATGGTGCTAAGTACCGAGAGTAGGGAGATTAAAATTGATGCAAGCATGGCCCTTTCTAACCAAATTTCAAAATAAAAAATAGAAGTTCCCATAAGAGAGGGACAAAGTACTCTAAGAATTTAGAAGAATGGGAGGTTGTTTTCACCTGGGCTAGGGTTCTCAACCTCTGTACTACTGACATATTAAGACAGATTACTCTTTGTTGGGTAGGACTATCTTGTGCATTGTGGGGTGTTTAGCAACATTTCTGGCCTCTACCCACTAGATGCCAGGAGCATGTCCCCAGGTATGAAAACTAAAATGTTTCCAGGCATTGCCAAATATTCCCTGGGGGGTAGGGCTGGGTGGGGGATAAATTTGCTTCTGGTTGAGAACTACTGAGCTAGGGAAGTTTGAGAAAATGTGGCCTAGATATGTAGGGAGTTGTAGAGTAAAGTTATTTTCAAATGAATCGCAAAGTTCAGAAGAGGCTTTGAAAATTCATCTTAGGCCAGGGCAGTGGCTCATGCCTGTAATCCCAGCACTTTGGGAGGCCAAGGCGGGTGGCTAACCTGAGGTGGGGAGTTTGAGGCCATCCTGGCCAATGTAGTGAAACCCTGTGTCTACTAAACATACATAAATTAGCTGGGTGTGGTGGCAGGCGCCTGTAATCCCAGCTACTCTGGAGGCTGAGGCAAGAGAATTGCTTGAACCTGAGAGGAGGAGGTTGCAGTGAGCCTAGATGGTGCCATTGTACTCCAGCCTGAGCAAAAACAGTGAAACTTCATCTCAAAAAAGAGAGAGGAAAAAAGAAAATTGATGTTTGGGAAATCTTTAAAAATTGGATTGATTTTTGTCTGTCTAAGATAAATTAGGTGTTGAGTTGGAGGGAGGAAGGGATTATCTGGATTTATTATTAACATTTGCTACTCCCAGAAGGTGATGAATCATTTAGCGTATTCTCAGTGCATTAAAAGGCTAAAGACTAAAGGCAGGTGCAAAGATGCAAAGCATGGTTTCTGACCCAAAGGAGCTTGTGCATTGTAAACTCTTTAAAGGCAGTGGCTATATTTTATGAGATAAGTTTACAAGACACATTAAAAAGTGCTTGAGAGTTAGGTACGTCTGTATTTAAACAATAAGACAATAGGAAAGGCGCTTTCACAAGATTACTAACACAAAATTTTCTAGGAGTTTTGGGAGGAAGAAAGCTTTTCAGGCTCAGCAATAGAGTAAGGGCTTATCCAGAGTGATATATAAAACAGAGCTTTGAAGCTGAGCCACGTGCGGTGGCTTATGCCTGTCATTTCAGCACTTTGGGAGGCTGAGGTGGGTGGAACACCCGAGGTCAGGAGTTGGAGAATAGCCTGGCCAACATGGTGAAAACCCATTTCTACTAAAAAGACAAAAATTAGCCAGGCATGGTGGTGGGCGCCTGTAGTCCCAGTTACATAGGAGAATTGCTTGAACCCAGGAGTTGGAGGTTGCAGTGAGTCAAGATGGCACCACAACACTCCAGCCTGGTGACAGAGTGAGACTCTGTCTCAAAAAACAACAACAACAACCACAACAGACAGGTTTTCCATCTTGTCCTCATTGGAGCAAAAATTTCTGTACCACACACAATTCTAATTTTGAATATTTTATGTCCAGCATTTTTGAATTTGGAATTATTATGAAGTTGATTCTTATGCTTCCAAATGAATCACTTGTTGAGTAATCTGTAGACATATATATGTGTGGGTATGTTGACTGAAACTGAAAGAGAGGGAAAAACAAAATCACTGCTTTTTCAGAGACCAACTCATATTGGGGTCTCTAAACTGAAAATTGCAATGATTCCACTGATAACTTAGACTTCAAATTTCATATTTTGGGATTCAATTTCCAGTGAGTAAAATGGTGTCATATTTACAGTAATATTTATACCTTGATGGTCTCTGCTCCAATTTCTTGAAGACAAAGAAATCAGTCTTTCTTAGTACCTGACTAAATAAATGCTGAGAATAAATTCTCATCTGTTATTAAATGATCACTAGATCTATCAACCGAGATTCTAGGTATGATTATTTTTCTGCTGGGAGGTGAGATTACCAGAAGAAGGGAAGTTTTTTGTATTTATTCTGAACCAGAGACTGCAGTACATGTATTGATCGACTTACGACCTATGCAGCTTACGACCATTTGACTTTACAACCACAATCACTAGCCACGACTGCTCCGCATCTGGCAGCGCAATCGTTGCCCAACTGGGCATACGGCAGTGCGGACCAGCTTCCGGCAGCACTACCATCTCCGCGTGCATATAGCCTACTCAACTTACGACCAAATCGTATTATGACTGGTCTGTCGGAACCAATCGTGGTCGTAAGTCGAGCACTAGCTGTACTAGATTCCACTTGCTGTGCTGCTTGCTGGTCTCAATGTTCTTCTTTTTCACAGACTACTGCCACCTGGCAGCCTGTAGGTCACTGCCTGTGCTGTGGCTTGTCAGCTCATGTAGCCACATACTTCCCCTAGGCCACTGATTCTTTTTTTTATTGCATTTTAGGTTTTGGGGTACATGTGAAGAACATGCAAGATTGTTGCATAGGTACATACATGGCAGCGTGATTAGCTGCCTTCCTCCCCTTCACCTACATCTGGAATTTCTCCCCATGCTATCTCTCCCCAACTTCCCACACCCCACTGTCCCTCCCCTATTTCCCCCCAACAGACCCCAGGGTATGATGTTCCCCTCCCTGTGTCCATGTGTTCTCATTGTTCAACACCAGCCTACAAGTGAGAACGTGCGGTGTTTGATTTTCTGTTCTTGTGTCAGTTTGCTGAGAATGATGGTTTCCAGGTTCATCCATGTCCCTACAAAGGACATGGACTCATTGTTTTTGATGGCTGCATAATATTCCATGGTGTCTATGTGCCACATTTTCCCTGTCCAGTCTATAATCGATGGTCATTTTGGTTGGTTCCAGGTCTTTGCTATTGTAAACAGTGCTGCAATGAACATCATGTGAATGTGTCCTTGTAAGTAGAACGATTTATAATCCTTTGGATATATACCCAGTAATGGGATTGCTAGGTCAAATGGAATTTCTATTTATACGTCCTTGAGGAGTCCCAACACTGTCTTCCACAATGGTTGAACTAATTTACAATCCCACCAACAGTGTAAAAGTGTTCCTATTTCTCCACATCATCTCCAGCATCTGTTGTCTCCAGATTTTTTAATGATCGCCATTCGAACTGGTGTAAGATAGTATCTCAATGTAGTTTTGATTTACATTTCTCTAATGACCAGTGATGATGAGCATTTTTTCATATGTTTGTTGGCCTCATGGATGTCTTCTTTTGTAAAGTGCCTGTTCATATCCTTTGCCAACTTTTGAATGGGCTTGTTTGTTTTTTTTTATTGTAAATCTGTTTTAGTTCTTTGTAAATTCTGGTTAATGTAAATTCTGGTTATCAGCCCTTTGTCAGATGGGTAGACTGCAAAAATTTTTTCCCATTCTGTTGGTTGCTGATTCACTCTAATGACTGTTTCTTTTTCCTGTGCAGAAGCTGTGGAGTTTGATTAGGTCCCATTTGTCTACTTTGGCTTTTGTTGCCAATGCTTTTGGTGTTTTGTTTATGAAGTCTTTGCCTACGCCTATGTCCTGAATGGTTTTGCCTAGGTTTTCTTCTAGGGCTTTTATGGTGTTTGGTCTTATGTTTAAGTCTTTAATCCATCTGGAGTTAATTTTAGTGTAAGGTGTCACGTAGGGGTCCAGTTTCTGCTTTATGCACATGGCTAGCCAGTTTTCCCAACATCATTTATTAAACAGGGAATCCTTTCCCCATTGTTTGTTTTTGTCAGGTTTGTCAAAGATCAGATGGCTGTAGATATGTTGTGTTGCCTCCGATGCCTCTGTTCTGTTCCATTGGTCTATATGTCTGTTTTGGTACCAGTACCATGCTGTTTTGATAACTGTAGCCTTGTAGTATAGTTTGAAGTCTGGTAGTGTGATGCCTTCCACTTTGTTCTTTTTGCTTAGAATTGACTTGGCTATGCGGGCTCTCTTTTGGTTCCATATGAAGTTTAAGGTGTTTTTTTCCAGTTCTGTGAAGAAGGTCATTGGTAGCTTGATGGGGATAGCGTTGAATCTGTAAATTACTTTGGGCAGTATGGCCATTTTCATGATATTGATTGTTCCTAACCATGAACATGGAATGTTTCTCCATCTGTTTGTGTCCTCTCTTATTTCGTTGAGCAGTGGTTTGTAGTTCTCCTTGACGAAGTCCTTTACGTTCCTTGTTAGTTGTATTCCTAGGTATTTTATTCTCTTTGTGGCAACTGTGAATGGCAGTTCATTCTTGATTTGGCTCTCTTTAAGTCTGTTATTGGTGTATAGGAATGCTTGTGATTTTTGCACATTAATTTTGTATCCTGAGACTTTGCTGAAGTTGCCTATCAGTTTCAGGAGATTTTGCGCTGAGACACTGGGGTTTTCTAGATATACAATCATGTTGTCTGCAGATAGAGACAATTTGACTTCCTCCTTTCCTATTTGAATACCCTTTACTTCTTTTTCTTGCCTGATTGCTCTGGCTAGAACTTCCAATACCAAATAGAATAGAAGTGGGGAGAGAGGGCATCCTTGTCTAATGCCAGATTTCAAAGGGAATGCTTCCAGTTTTTGCCCATTCAGTATGATATTGTCTGTTGGTTTGTTGTAAATAGCTTTTATTGTTTTGAGATAGGTTCCATCAATACCTAGTTTATTGAGGGTTTTTAGCATAAATGGCTGTTGAATTTTTTCAAAGGCCTTCTCTGCATCAATTGAAATAATCATGTGGTTTTTGTCTTTGGTTCTGTTTATGTGGTGAATTACATTTATAGACTTGCGTATGTTGAACCAGCCTTGCATCCTGGGGATGAATCCTACTTGATCATGGTGGATAAGCTTTTTGATGTGCTGTTGCAATCAGCTTGCCAGTAGTTTATTGAATATTTTTGCATCTATGTTCATCATGGATATTGGCCTAAAGTTTTCTTTTCTTGCGGAGTCTCTGTCGGCTTTTGGTATCAGGATGATGTTGGTCTCATAAGATGATTTGGGAAGAATTCCCTCTTTTTGTGTTGTTTGGAATAGTTTCAGAGGGAATGGTACCAGCTCCTCTTTGTATGTCTGGTAGAATTCGGCTGTGAACCTGCCTGGACCCAGGTTTTTTTGGGGTGTTAAGCTCTTAATTGCTGCCTCAACTTCAGACCTTGTTATTGGTCTATTCAAGATTTCGACGACTTCTTGGTTTAGGCTTGGGAGGATGCAAGTGTCCACGAATTTATCTATTTCTTCCAGGTTTACTAGTTTATGTGCATAGAGTTGTTTGTAATAATCTCTGATGATGGTTTGAATTTCTGTGGAATCTGTGGTGATATCCCCTTTATTATTTTTTATTGCATCTATTTGTTTATTATCTCTTTTCTTTTTTATTAATCTGGCTTGTGGTCTATTTTGTTGATCTTTTCGAAAAACCAGCTCCTGGATTTATAGATTTTTTGAAGGGTTTTTTGTGTCTCTGTTTTCTTCAGTTCTACTCTGATCTTAGTTATTTCTTGTCTTCTGCTAGGTTTTGCATTTTTTTGATCTTGCTCCTCTAGCTCTTTCAATTTTAACAATAGGGTGTCAATTTTAGATCTCTCCTTGCTTCTCATGTGGGCATTTATTGCTATATATTTTCCTCTAGAGACTGCTTTAAATGTGTCCCAGAGATTCTGGTATGTTGTGTCTTCATTCTTGTTGGTTTTGAAGAACATCTTTATTTCTGCCTTCATTTCATTGTTTGTCCAGTCAACATTCAAGAGCCAGTTGTTCAGTTTCCATGAAGCTGTGTGGTTCTGTGTTATTTTCTGCATTCTGAGTTCTAACTTGATTGCACTGTGGTCTGAGAGACTGTTTGTTATGATTTCCTTTCTTTTGCATTTTTGAGGAGTGATTTACTTCTAATTATGTGGTCAGTTTTAGAGTAGGTGTGATGTGGTGCTGAGAAGAATGTATATTCTGTGGATTTGGGGTGGAGAGTTCTGTAAATATCTATTAGGCTTGCTTGGTCCAGGTCTGAGTTCAAGTCCTGGATATCCTTGTTAATTTTCTGTCTGAATGTTCTGTCTAATATTGACAATGGGGTGTTAAAGTCTCCCACTATAATTGTGTGGTAGTCTAAGTCTCTTTGTAAGTCATTAAGAGCTTGCCTTATGTATCTGGGTGCTCTTGTATTGGGTGCGTATATATTTAGGATCGTTAGCTCTTCCTGTTGCATTGATCCTTTTACCATTATGTAATGTGCTTCTTTGTCTCTTTTGATCTTTGTTGCTTTAAAGTCTATTTTATCAGAGACGAGAATTCCAACTCCTGCTTTTTTTTTTTGCTCTCCATTTGCTGGGTAAATCTTTCTCCATCCCTTTATTTTGAGCCTCTGTGTATCCTTGCATGTGAGATGGGTTTCCTGGATACAGTACACCGATGGGTTTTGGTTTTTTATCCAATTTGCCAGTCTGTGTCTTTTGATTGGAGCATTTAGCCCATTTACATTTAGGGTTAATATTGTTATGTGTGAATTGGATCCTGCCATTTTGATGCTAGCTGGCTGTTTTGCCTGTTAGTTGATGAAGTTTCTTCATTGTGTTTATGCCCTTTACCATTTGGTATGTTTTTGGAGTGGCTGGTACTGGTTGTTGGTTTTTATGTGTAGAGCCTCTTTCAGGAGCTCTTGTAAAGCAGGCCTCGTGGTGATGAAATCTCTGAGTAGTTGCTTGTTCGCAAAGGATTTTATTACTCCTTCACTTATGAATCTTAGTTTGGCTGGATATGAAATTCTGGGTTGAAATTTCTTTACTTTAAGGATGTCGAATATTGGCCCCCACTCTCTCCTGGCTTGTAGGGCTTCTGCTGAGACATCTGCTGTGAGCATGATGGGCTCCCCTTTGTGGGTAACCCGACCTTTCTCTCTGGCTGCCCTTAGCATTTTCTACTTCATTTCAACCCTGGTGAATCTGACGATTACGTGCCTTGGGGTTGCTCTTGTTGAGGAATATCTTTGTGGTATTCTCTGTATTTCCTGGACTTGAAAATTGGTCTGCCTTGTAGGTTGAGGAAGTTTTCCTGGATAATATCCTGAAGAGTATTTTCCAGCTTGGATTCATTCTTGCTGTCATATTCAGGTACACCTATCAAATGTAGATTAGGTCTTTTCACATAGACCCATATTTCTTGTTGACTTTGTTCATTCCTTTTTACCCTTTTTTCTCTAATCTTGCCTTCTCATTTTATTTCATTGAATTGATCTTTGACCTCTGATATCCTTTCTTCTGCTTGGTCAATTCGGCTGTTGAAACTTGTGCATCCTTCACGAAGTTCTTGTGTTGTGTTTTTCAGCTCCATCAATTCACTTATGTTCCTTTCTAAGTTGTCTATTCTTGTTAGCATTTCATCAAATCTTTTTTCAAGTTTCTTGGTTTCTTTGCATTGGGTTATAACATGTTCTTTTAGCTCACAGAAGTTTCTTACTGCCCACCTTGTGAAGCCTGATTCTGTCAATTCATCATCCTCATTCTCCATCCAGCCTTGTTCCCTTGCTGGTGAGGAGTTGTGATCCCTTGTAGGAGAAGAGATGTTCTGGTTTTGGATGCTTTCATCCTTTTTGCCTAGGTTTCTTCCCATCTTTGTGCATTTATCCACCTGTCATCTTTGTAGTTGTTAACTTTCAGATTGGGTCTCTGAGTGGATATCCAGTTTGTTGATGATGAAGTTAATTCCTTCAGTTTGTTAGTTTTCCTTCTAACAGTTGGCCCCTCTGCTGTTGGGCTGCTGAGGTCCATTCCAGGCCCTGCTTGCCTGTGGATCACCTGCAGCCGCTGCAGAACAGTAAGGGTTGCTGCCAGTTTCTTCTTCTGCTATCTTTGTCCCAGAAGAATACCCACCAAATGCCAGTCTGAGCTCTCCTTTATGAGGTTACTCTTTGGATATACGGGGGTCAGGGAGCTGCTTGAGGAGACAGTCTGTCCTTTATAGGAGCTCAAGTGCTGAGTTGTGATCTCCGTTGTTCATTTAGAGCTGCTGGGCAGGTATGTTTAAGTCTACTGCAGCAGAACTCATAACCCACCCCTTTTTTCCCCAGGTGTTCTGTCCTGAGTAGTTAGGGCCTTATTTATGATTTTCTATTGTGCTGCTACCTATTTATCAGGGCTGCCCTGCCCAGCGAGGAGGCAGCCTAGTCACTATCTGCCTGCTGTGGCTTTGCTGAGCTGCTGTGGGCTCCACCCATCTGCCATGTGAACTTCTGTGAAGTTCTGTTTATACAGGTGTAGTTAGGACTGCCTCGGCAATGCTGGCCCACCTCTGTAATGGCAGACTCTCTCTGTAGTGACTGGTTACCTCGGCAATGGCGGGCTGCCTCAGCAATGGCAGTCTACCTCTGTAGTGGTGGAGTGCCTTGGTAATGGTGGATGCCCCTTCCCCACAGAGCTGGACCATCCCAGGCTCAGCTGTGCTTGCTGTGATGCTCTCAACCCAGAGTGTTTCCAATTGCTGTTTTTTTTTGTGGGGGTGGGACCAGCCGAGCCTGATCACTTGGTTCCCTGCCTCAGAGACTTTTTTTTTAGTTGAACGGTCAACTGTTTCCGAGGTGTTCCAGTCACCTATTGAAAAGGCGCTGGGATCTGTGTCATTTCCTGTGCAGCAACCCACTGCACTGGCTGTGGCGGTGAGATTCACGGCATTTTTTTGCCCGGGAATCTCCTGACCTGGCTCCTGGTTTCAGTCTCCTTTTTAATCAGATGAATGGGTGACTCTGCCTTTGCGGAGCTCCAATCGCCAGATAAATTGGTGCCTGGACCCGTGTATTTTGTATGGAGAACCACCGCCCTGGGGTGCCGGCAAAGCAGCTGTGCTCCCAAACCAGCCATGCTGGCCACCCATGGGGCTCCTCCACCTGAGAATCTCCTGGTCTGTGGGCAATAAAAATCCATCTCGAACTGTGTCATCTACTCACCCTCTGCGCTTTCACTGGGAGCTGCAATCCTGAGCTGCTCCTAATCGGCCATCATGGATCCTCCTCCAGCAATGGACTCTTATGCACTTCGGACTACAGCAGACACTGCTGCTTCCTTCCTCTGGACAATAAACTCCTGTCATTCTTCTTCCTCTGGCAAGTAGAGAACACCTGCTGCCTTTCATGACCAGCTCCTAGAGAAAGTGTTCCCCTGATATAGCTTTAAGGCCACCAAGAGGTGTTGTACTAAAAGGGTGGTCCACCATATTGAACTCAAATCCTGTTGCTTGTTCTTGACTATTATTTTTTTTAAAAAACAAGCATCATTTTCCCATTCAGAGCTCATTTTACCTTGATAATTCTCAGTCTGTCCAACACGTTAGACTATATCTAAATTCCGAATCCAACAGCACATCAAAAAGCTTATCCAACATGATCAAGTTAGCTTCATCCCTGGGATGTAAGGCTGGTTCAACATATGTGAATCTATATACCTAATCCATCACATAAACAGAACCAAAGACAAAAACCACATGATTATGTCAATAGATGTGAAGAAGGCCTTTGACAAAATTCAATAGCCCTCTCTGCTAAAAAGTCTTAACAAACTATGTATCAAGGGAATGTATCTCAAAATAATAAAAGCTATTTATGGCAAACACACAGCCAATATCATACTGAATAGGCAAAAATTGGAAGCATTCCCTTTGAAAACTGGCACGAGGTTGCTCTCTCTTACCACTCCTGCTGAATATAGTATTTTAAGTTCTGGCCAGAGCAAGCAGGCAATAAAAAGAAATAAAGGGTATTCACTTAGGAAAAGAGGAAGTCAAATTGTCTCTATTTGCAGATGACATGGTTATATGTTTAGAAGACCCTATCATTTTAGCCCCAAATCTCCTGAAACTGATAAGCAACTTCAGCAAATTCTCAGGATACAAAATTAATGGGCAAAAATCACGAACATTCCTATATGCCAATAACAGACCAATGGAGAGGCAAATCATGAGCGAACTTTCATTCACAATTGCTACAAAGAGAATAAAATATCTAGGAATACAACTAATAAGGGACATGAAGGACCTCTTCAAGGAGAACTACAGGCCACTGGTCAAAGAAATAAGAGAGGACACAAACAGATGGAAAACATTCCATGCTCATGGTTAGGATGAACCAATATCGTGAAAATGGCCATACTGTCCAAAGTAATTTATGGATTCAATACTGTCCCCATCAAACTACCATTGACTTTCTTTACAGAACTGGAAAAAACTACCTTAACCTTCATATGGAACCAAAGAAGAACCTGCATAGCCAAGACAATCCTGAGGAAAAAAAAATACTGGCACCGAAACAGAGATGTAGACCAATGGAAAAGAACATAAGCCTCGGAAGTAACGCCACGCATTTACAACCATCTGATATTTGACAAACATGACAAAAGCAAGCAATGGCGAAAGGATTCCCTATTTAATAAATGGTGTTGGGAAAACTGGCTAGCCACATGTAGAAAGCTGAAACTGGACCCCTTCCTTACACCTTCTACAAAAATTAACTCAAGTTGGATTAAAGATTTAAACATAAGACCTAACACCCTAAAAACCCTAGAAGAAAACCTAGGTAGTACCATTCAGGACATAGGCATAGGCAAGGACTTCATGACTAAAACACCAAAAGCATTGGCAACAAAAACGAAAATAGACACATGGGGTCTAATTAAACTTAAAAGCTTCTGCACAGCAAAAGAAATAATCATTAGAGTGAACTGGCAACCAACAGAATGGGAGAATTTTTTTGCAATCTACCCTTCTGACAAAGGTCTAACATCCAGAATTTACAAAGAACTAAAACAGAATTACAAGATAAAAAACCCCATCAAAAAGTGGGCGAAAGATATGAACAGACACCTTTACAAACAAGACATTTATTACAACCTCCTACTTCTCTTTTCTTTCAACAAACATATGAAAAAAAAATCATCATCACTGGTCACTAGAGAAATGCAAATCAAAACCACGTTGAGATACCATCTCATGCCAGTTAGAATGGCGATCATTAAAAAATCTGGAGACAACAGATGTGGGAGAGGATGTTTAGAAACAGGAATGCTTTTACACTCTTGTGGGGAGTGTAAATTAGTTCAACCATTGTGGAAGACAGTGTGGTGTGGTGATTCACCAAGGACCTAGAAATAGAAATTCCATTTCACCCGGCAATCCCATTACTGGGTATACCCAAAGTATTGGGGTTGAAGCTTTCAGGGGAGCCCTCAGCTCCCCTCAGAGGATGTTTCTCCAAGGTTGTTGGTCTCCTGCTCTTTCAAGAATAAGAGAGGGGAACAGGTGTGCTTATAAAGTACAATACTGGACCCCAAGCAGTGTTGCAAAAATGTGATTTTATTTTAGGTGGAGAAAGATAAAAAAGGAGAAGAGAGAGGACTTCCACATGAGAGAGTGTGTGGAAGGGGATCCAAACATGGAGTCCAAAGGAGTGTAGAAGAAGGGGACGTTTAACCTAGGAGGAATCCCCACCTTCTCCTAGACCTCTGGTCAATGAAAGGAGTTCTTTAGAACTTCCCCTGGAGTGATTGACTTTGTAATTCTTCCTGTGCCTGTGAAAATTAAAACAGAGACCATTAAATCTCCCGGATGGAGAGAGATGGGAGTGGGGCATGGCGCTGGGAAGTTCTTGCCCTTAAAACTGTGGCCCCTTGTGGACCCAGAAAGAGAACACATTCCCTCAAAAGGATTATAAATAGTTCTATTTTAAAGACTCATGCACACGTATGTTAATTGTGGCACTGTTTACAATAGCAAAGACTTGAAACCAACCCAAATGCCCATCAGTGATAGACTGGATAAAGAAAATGTGACACATATACACCACGGAATACTATGCAGCCATAAAAAAAGGATGAGTTCATGTCCTTTGCAGGGACATGCGTGGAACTGGAAACCATCATTCTCAGCAAACTGACACAAGAACAGAAAATCAAACATGGCATGTTCTCATGCATGGGTGTGTGTTGGACAGTGAGAACAGATGGACATAGGGAGGGGAGCATCACACATTGGGGTCTGTTGGGGGTTGGGGGAGCTAGGGTAGGGATAGCAGGGGTAGGGGATAGGGGAGGGATAACATTAGGAGAAATACCTAATGTAGATGACGGGGGAATAGATGCAGCAAACCACCATGGCATGTATAAACCTATGTAACAATCCTGCATGATCTGCACATGTATCCCAGAACTTAAAGTATAATAATAATAAAAAAAAAATGAAAAAATATATATCTAAACTCCTACTCATTTAATTCCTACTTTCTATCCTTTACCTATCACCATATCTAATTAAGGGTGTGATTAAGATCAGTTTTCAATGTAAGTATGTTTAAAAGCTTGTTTTCCATTTTTACAATCCAGAAATATGTTTTCAATGACTTTTTGAAATGTAGTCATCATTGATGATAGTGCCCCTATCTCCCAGTTTCCTGGGAGGGTAGGTGCCTTGTTCCAATTTGCATAACTACCTCCTGTTATAAAGGTATAAGAAGCTTATTCTTATTTGGATAAAGCCAATCAGTAACCCAGATGGCCCACGATTTCCTCCCACATCCTCCAGTACTTTTGTACTAGATCACCCCAGTACTTAAAAACCCTCTCACCCTTTGCTTCAGCAGAGTTGAGTTCAGGCCTCTGTTTCCCATTGCAATAGCCTCCAATAAAGTCTTCTTTATTTCTTTAATTATTTTATCCAGTGCAATTTTTGCTTTCATGATGATGATAGTTTTCATAGGTTTGAAGATGTGGAGACTAGCAGAATAGGGGTAGCAATGGAAATAGGAGAAAGTGAAGGGATATTCTTTCAATGAGGGAACTTGTTGAGTTTGAACATTTGGGATTTAAGATGATGATTGACATTCAAGTGATAAAATGGCTCTGGGGCTTTGATAATATTTGGACTTGAGAGTCAGTCAACATATTAGTGATGTTTAAAGCTCCAATAAAGTGTGATTTCTCTAGAGAATCAGGAAGATGAGAAGATCAGATGAGAGATGATGTGGGGGCTAAGATAGAAACTTTGTTAAGGGTTGAAGAAAAGGACTAAGCACTGTCAGGAAAGAAGATAGGAGGGTCCCAAGTAAACAACAGAAATGAAAATGAAAAAGAGAGTTTGGGTTTTGCTAGTAGTAAATTCCTAAAATAACATTATGTAGAAGAGTGACAGGAAATTTTAAAGGAGGAATGTGCAGCTAAGAACATGGTCAGAAATACACTAATCATTTGAGAATTTGGGTAAAAAGAAGAGAGAAGTAGGAGGTTGTAATAAAATCCTTTTTCCCAGAAGAAATAATACTAAAATATTTATTGAAGTTAGACTGAAAAAAAACCCAAAAAAGATGGATATTGAAAATACTAGAGTTAGTTTGGGCAGGTAGAAATGTTAACTTTAAAATGAAGGATTTGAGCATATGTGTATGTGTGTTGTGTCTGTGTTTGAGTGGTCACATTGTTAGTATTTTCTTTATGTAAAAATTAATTTTGGTCTTTGAAAAGAAATCTTGTAGAGTTGAGTCACTTTTTTTAAGCAGTAAATTGAGAAACTGAAGTAAATTTTCATAGCATATCTTTTTTAAAGAAAGAATTAATTGCCCATGCTAGAAGGCAAGACTTCTTTGAAGTCAGTAGGTACAAAGGTGTTTCAAGGATAAATGCCTGTTAGAGAAAACTAATGGAGGAAATTTTGTATTAGAAAGAAAATGAATCATGTAGGTTGGAAAATGGGAGAAAGATGGTAACATTTTCCCTGAATTTTTGACTTGTAAAAGAATAGTAGGATTAAAGATAATGTTATTCTGTACTATTTGAATGCTGTTTTTACTTAGACTATATAAGCATATTAGTTTATACTTACATAATGCCTTCCAAGTGTTAGGCACATTTAAATTCACTAAATACTTCCACCAAATCTCTCCAGAAGGTACTATTACTATCCCCAGTTTCCTAATGAGGACATTGACAGGTTAAGTAAATTTCCCAGAGTTGCTCACTCATCTAAGAAATAGGGTCAGGATTAGAATCCAGGTAATCTAAGAGCAAAGTCTGTATACACTATACTGCCTCTTATAGACAGAAAATAGACATTGCAAATTCCTAAAAGAAATTCAGCTCTTCAAAACTTATCTATGAACAAAATTTATCTGTGCATTAGAGAGAAACTGAGTTCAAATTAAATGTTAAAAATTATTTAAAAACAATGTTCTGCTTATGTTTTATACATTTCTTTTGTCCTCTGCTTTTCTTATAAGACTGTAGATAAACATTATTTTCTTAGCAGTTGATACAAGAATACCTTCATTGAATAAAATTTATGGACAAAATATTATATATCCTCTACTTTTCCTCATTTTCTTGATAAGAAGCTCCAAAAACAATTTATCTGGTTGATAGGAATGTGTAACCTTTCAGGAATATAGCAAAATTGAGCATAATACTTAACTATAATATTGGATTTATGATTAATTACAGGGGTGTATATGTAGGGCTCTCAGGACTGATAGTTTATGTCAGATGACTTGGTAAGAATTATAAACTAACATTGATTGGGGTCATTTCTGGCTGTATATCTTCCTCAAACAGTACTTTATGGCTCAAAATAAAGAAATTTAGAGAGACCTTAATATTTGATTCTAAGGTAAATTTTTTTTTCTAAATGCGATTTGGGGAAAATTTTTTTAGCTATGTTTTACGTTGATAAGATGCTTAGGGCATAGAGGGAAACTAAAAGCCATGCTTAAAAAAAAAAAGATCTTAAACTTTCCTGTTAGAATCAGCGGTATTATTGCTTGACAGATGACTGTAGTATGTACCTTTTATGGCAGAACAAAATGTTTCAAAATGTAATCACAGATTTTAGTGCATTTACATTCACCATATTGAGGCTCAACTTAGATCCAGAGCCCAGGAATCTACATTTTAAACAAGTTCTTTCCTACTCTAAGTGTTGTATATGCACATTACAGTTCGAGTAATTGTATTTTATATAATAGAGGATATGTGTGGCAGAAAGAAGTGGAGAGAACAGCCAGAGAAGAGGGAGGGCAAGAACAGATCAAGTGATTAAGTTAGGGAGGTGGTATTGGGAAAGAGACTTACCATAAGTAATTGGCTCACTTGATTATGAAGGCTGAGAAGTCTGGGAGGTGAAGGTGGTGAACTGGGGACCCAGAAGAGCTGATGGTGTAGTTCTAGTCAGGATCTGAAGGACAGAAAACCATGAGGGCTGATCGTGGAGTTCCAGTCTGATCCCATGTCCAAGGACAGGAAAAGACCAATGTCTCAGCTTGAAGAATTTTTCTTACTGAGGCTTTTATTTTATTCATGCTTTCATTTGGTGAGATGAGACTCATCCACAATGAGGAGGGCAATTTGCTGTAATCATCTTACAGATCAAATGTTAGTCTCATCAAGAAACACCCTCACAGACATACCCAAAATAATGTCTAACCAAATACCTGGGTATCCTGTGGCCCCATTAAGTTGACACATGAAATTAACCTTCATAAGTATGATACCCTTTTTACCTTCTGAATCTTCCAACCTTTAGTGAAATAACAGAGTTTTATGTATTTGGTGTCAAAGGATTTCATGAGAAGTTAATGAAACTGTGTTTTGGTCAGGTTGGAGGAATTCTAAAATCTCCACCTCATGTAATGGAAGATGTCATGTAGGTTTTGAAGAATGAGTTATTTGATGTAGTCAACCAATATTTACATACTCTGCAAGACACGAGACACTCTATTCGGTATGTGATATGGTTTGAATATGTCCCCTAAAAATTCATATGTTGGAAACTTAATCCCCAATGCAATAGTTCTGAGAGGTGGAACGTAATAACACACAAATGGATTAATGTAGATATCCTGGCAGTAGGTCAGTTATTACAAAAGTGAGCCTGGCCCCTCATTCTTTCTGTCTCGCATGTACTTTATTTTCATTTGTTTGGCCTTCCGTTATGGGATGATGCAGCCTGAAGGCCCTCACCTGAGGTGGGCAACATGCTCTTGGACTTCTCAGCCTCTGGAATGGTGAGGTAAATATATTCCTGTTTATTATCTATTACCCAGTCTCAGGCATTCTGTTATAACAACAGAAAATCAAGTAAGACAGTGTGCTTAAATATATGAAAACAGTAATAAGTCTGTAATCTCATTGGAGAGAGACATCTTTTACTAGAAAAGTAATGTGTCCAGAGTTAAAAGTCAAGATAAACCTTGGGAAAGATGAGAGGCCAAAGAGGTGAAAAGAGAAGGAAGTTATCAATGACAAAGTTATAAATATTTATGAGTGATCAATCTGAACAAATGTCATATCATTTATTAGATGACATTGAAAGGTTATTTTTTACTTCAGTGATTTTGTTGTGTTTTCCTATAAAAGAAGGGCATATATAAAATGAAAAATGTTCCTGATAAAGTATGCACAATAACGATATTTCTGTGATATGGATCACTCTTGACAACATTGCAAACGGATATTTGTGTTTCAGTTTCTCTGCTGGTCCACATTTGTCTCCTAACAGACTCTCTCCTCTACTTTGACAGGTCTAGTGTCCCAATTCTTGCCCCCTTTTTTCCCTGATTCTCAGTTTTAAGAAGTTGCAGTGTGATGGGTCATGAATTTATACTTTTACTACATGTACATTTCAATGACTTCTTTAATTTATATTTGAAACTCTTTGACCAGGTGCCAGTGACCAGGGTTGGAGAGACTTGGGATGACAAAGAGAGGTTGAGGGGTGTCTTTTGTCCCTCTTTCTCTCCCCTTTTAGGCCGGTCAGCTACTTTCCAAAGGAAGCTGGTTTTACCCTGGGAAATGCAAAAGAAAATGTATATCAGAGTTAAACAGAGAAAAAGGACTATTTTTAAAGACTATTGAAGTAGGTGTCAAGACTATTGCAATGCAGGAGAGATTGAATTCAACTCTGAATACAAGGACACCTGCGGATTTATAGCAAATGGACAGAGTGAGGCACTCATTAAATGGAAATTACTAATGGAGCTTAGTTATTAAGGGTATGGAATAAGAAACTTTATTTGATATCAAGGGTTAGAGAGATTTCTGATAAACTGGCTTAGAAGGAGTCTTGTGAAAACTAGGATAATTGGATTCTTTGTGAAAACTATGCTTAGCAAACCAAGGATAAGTTATTGTCAAGAAAAGGGCTCACAGGCCTGGCCCAGTGGCTCATACCTGTAATCCCAGCACTTTAGGAGTCTGAGGTGGATGGATCACTTAAGGTCAGGAGTTCTAGACCAGCCTGGGCAACATAGCAAAACCCGTCTCTACTAAAAATACAGAAATTAGCTGGGAATGATGGTATGTGTCTGTACCCAGCTACTCAGGTGGCCGAGGCAGGAGAATCACTTGAAACTGGGAGACAGAAGTTGTAGTAAGCTGAGATTGCACCACTGCCCTCCAGGCTGGGTAACAGAGTGAGACTTTGTCTCGGGGTGGGGGGTGAGGGGGAGAAAAGAGAAAAGAAAAGAAAAGACTCAGAGTGAGGAGCCTACTCAAAGCTTGGTTAAGGACAGATTCTTTGTCAACAATGAGAGGTTTGCTATGAGTGCAGTTGAAAGGTGAATGATATCGTTTCTAACTTTGTTCAGCCCAAAACTTCAGTGTTTGAAATCCTCCCATTCCTTCTCTTTAATGTCAGTAGTCACAATAACTATCACTTTCATAGTTCCAAGTATGCCATTTGCTACTTTTCATGTGCCAGCACATTTTATCTCCACAGCAGCTCTGTTATATAGATAGGTCCTTTGACTATCCCTTTGTCACATGAGAAAATCAAAGCATAGTAAGATGACGTAGGTTATCCAAGGTCACACACTGAGTAGTGGCATCAGATACCAGAGGCCATGTTCTTCAGCAGTATGCTATACTCTCCTGTTGTGGTGGGCTCCCTTGAGCAAAAGTGGATGCCTTTAGTAGTGCTCTCCCTTCCCTCTCTTCCTTGTGAAGAGTACTCCAAGATTTCAGAATCTATTCTCTTACCTGTATCTGGATCTCCACCATTCTCTTTCTTCTGCAACATGGTAACTCTGCTTCAGCTGCTGGACAGGCTCTCCACACAGCCTCATGGACCAATTCGAACTCTTCACTTAGTTGTAAATACCATGCAAGTGTCCAAAAAGAGAGCATGGGGTATAGAAAGCATCTTTTTGAAGTAGGAAAACATGGAGGCATGATAATTACATCTTTGGCTTTTGAGCAACTACCTATTAATGTCTGTTGCAATGTATATATGCATCTTACACTTTATGGAAATAGGAAAATAGATCAGCATTGAGGGAGATTAAGAATACTAATCAGTAACTTAAAAAGAGAAAAAGGTCATTAAAATTTGAAATGTCACAAGAAAGTAATTCCAAATTCCAAATTGGGTACTATGTAGACTCTCATTTGCACTTAAAGAATCATAATCTTCAAAAAAGAGGGACCCTGCAGTCTGCTTTATAAATAACTATTTGGGTGATTCTCATGCTCATTGAAATAAGAAAGTCATTGCCCTGGGAAGTGTGAAGACATTTAAAAAAATTTAATGATGACATACTTGAATTTGCCAATGATTTCATAAAAATGTCTTGAACTGCTAAAAAATAAATTGGATAAACTAAGGAACAAAAACATGTACTCTAATTTTAGCTTTACTTAAAAGAGCCTTAGAGAAATAAATACTATTTGTGTTATTTGGAAGTATTCCTTTCTATCCTTTTCTTTCTCTGTTCTTTTATTCCTGAAGAATAGCCATAAAATAGCTAACATGTTCCCACCTGGAAATCTGGATTACAACTTGGAGATGAACCATTTTGCTTAAATCACTATTTGCAGAGATATATAGCTCCTTAGCCAGCTGAAAATGTTCTTGTCTCGATTGTAGGCAGGTGTGTCGCTGCTGGACCGTGAGGGTTGCCATGGTCACAGCAAAAGCCTTCAGATAGCTCAGTTGCTTGAGAGTTGGCCTGCCACTGTCAACGTAATGCCTGATTTTCCATAGCCAAGAAACAGCACATTCCTTAGGGAAGTTGGAGTGCTTGCCATGGTGAGGGACATTCACTTTTTCATTGATTCAAGTTTGATTTGACAAAATAATCCTGTAACATTCAATTTTACTCTTGTGTTTCGTAGTCAAAGCAACTAACATGGATTAAAAATGCTTACAGTGTTTGTGGTTTTTGAATATGTTAGTCATTCTCACTTGTTTCTTCAGAGTATGTGTTACCTGGTGATTAGGATTGGGTTCTGGAGTCAGATGGCCAAGATTTCAACACAGGCCGTAGTATTGTTTAGCTTGTCTGATTCTGAGCAGGCTATTTCACTTCTTGGTGCCTCATTTTCACATCTGTAAAGTTGAGAATGATTATAATACCTCCCTCTTGGAAGGTTTTTTTTAAGGATTAAATGAGATAATGTAGGTGAAACATTAGGAACTGTGCCTTGGCACACATGTAGTATTCAGTAAATGTTAGCTAATAATTTCTAAAATGAGCAATAAATTGATTATGCACATTCAAATAAAAGGGTTTTAAAAAATTTTTAATTCATAAGTTTTAGAAATTATAAAATATATTAGAACATTTGTGTATATGTACATGTATTTGAGGCTGGGAGTGGGACACAATGTGAACCTAGGCATTGGTTGTTTACCTCGTGGGATTAAGGATAAGGAAATACTGTATTAAAGCCACAGCTAGCGAATATAAAGTTTCTAAGTTGGTAAGTTATAATTCCAGAGTTGGAGTTATCCTCTGTTATAGTCTACTGCAAGAAGGTGATAAGATGAGGCTTCCCTGTGGGAAGGCACAATTTTGGTGCCATGTTTATGCCCCTATAAAAAGTTTAGTTCCTTTGACTTATATTGGCATTAGGATGATGCAGAGAAAGAACCATGAAGGGCAGACACAACACACCTTATTAAGATGCACATGTCGACCTGTGGTACCAGAGAAGAATAAGAGCATCTCCAAAATTTTGTGGTAGGACTTCGGGGTTAAGAGCAGGAGCATTCGCTAATAGTTCTTTTTGTCTCAAGAGAGACTAGACCTACCAAGCTAAGGGCTTGTTCCTTATCCTCCAAATTGTGTTTCAGTTGAATAGCAGTGATTAAGGTGTGTTAGTAGGCTTAAATTGATACACTAAATGCTCTTTCCAATAAGTCAAGCATAAACCTGGGGGAACAGATAGATAAGGTTATTTTTCTTTCAGATTAGAAAATACTGCTTTTGTTAGCCCATGTTCTCTTCTTGCCATCTGATCTGCCTAATCCTCTGTGAGTCATCTATTTTATCTCCTGCTCACTTTAGGATGGTGTTGGAAGAGTAGGAAGGGCTTATATTGGCCCATGTTAGGTAGTTATACATCACTGTCACTAAGCTTCTTAAACTTACCAAAGCAGAAGCTTAAACCTGTGTATAAGACACAGCTATACAATATTAGAAGTTCTCTGCACCAAATTATACAAAGTGATTTAAAATATTTGGATATTTAAAAACTTAATTTCCCATTGCTGTAATATACTTCATATCCTAAAAGTCATGATGTCAAAATATCAATCAAGATGAATCAGTAATTAAAAAAAAGATTGTGAAATTCTTATACTTAGTTCTGTGTTGTTCTTCTGTTTCTGTACTCTTTATTTGACCTTTATCCATACTTCATACTGTCTGATTCTTCTGATCGGTCTCGTTGTCCCTTAATTTATTCCACTATTCTCCTATTTCCAAGCAGACAGCACCTGCCCACTTTACCAATTCTGGACTTCCTCTTCCTTTTGGTTCTTTATAAGATACAGTTGTTATATTAATCCATTTTCACATTACTATAAAGAAATACCTGAGACTGGGTTATTTATAATGGAAAGAGGTTTAATTGGGGCATAGTTCCACATGCTGTACAGGAAGCATAGTGGCTTCTGCTTCTGGGGAGACCTCAGGAAACTTAATCATGGCAGAAGGCGAACGGAAAGCTTGCATGACCTACTGGACATAGAATAAGAGAGCGTGGTGGGAGGTGACACACACTTGTAAACAACCAGATCTTTTGAGAAGTTTATTGTGAAATGGACTCCAAAGAGAAAAATCTACCCCCATGATGCAATCATGTCCCACCAGGCTCCATATCAGTTGTCTCGTGTTCTCTCTGTCTCTTTCTTTCTTTCTCTATCTTGCTGTGTGTGTGTGTGTGTGTGTGTGTGTGTGTGTGTGTGTTTGTGTGTATGTGTCTTTGTAAGCTGGGAGTCTGTTACTTCTTAAATACCTAGCCTTGCCTTATTCAGGGAATACTGGAATATGATCATCTTTTTTACTTTCTCATTTGATTTTTTTTTCCAAGCTTTTCTGGCTTTATGGTGGGGGAAAAAGTATATTGTAATCTATTTCAGCTTTCTTAAAGAGGCAAGAACATTAACTGAAGACATATAGAGGCACAAAGCACCACATAGTTATATGCTAAGTAAAAATGATCAGGTCTGAGAATTAAGAAAAATATAACTTCAAGTATTCTCTAATTTTATAGATGAACAAAGCAGTTATCAATAGCATATTATTTGTATCAAATGTTCAAAGATCAATGGGAATATGTAAACATTAAGAAAAAAAATTAGAGCTGTCTGGCTGTCTTATTTTTTTTGGGACAGGGCCTTGCTCTGTCTCCTAGGCTGGAGGGCAGTGATGTGATCACAGCTTACTGCAGCCTTGATCCCTTCAGCTCAGGTGATCATTCCACCTCAGCCTCCTGAGTATCTGGATTACAGGTATTTACCATCATATCTAGCTAATTTTAATCTTTTTTGTAGAGATAGGATCTCGCTGTGTTGTCCAGGCTGGTTTTGAACTCCTGAGTTCAAGCAGCCCTCCTGCCCTGGCCTCCCAAAGTGCTGAGATTATAGGCATGTGTCACCACACACAGACAATTTTATCTTTAAATTTGATTGTTAATCATGATGATCTAAAATTTTCACGAGTAAAATGTGACTTGCAGATTAAAATGTGTAGGGAGAAGTCTTTTTTTTTTTAATTGACACAGTAATTGTATATATTAATGAGATACATTGTGATCCTTTGATACATGTATGCAAAGCAGCATGTTGTATCATAAATATGTACAATTACTGTTTACATGTTAGATATGCATCACCTTAAACATTTGCTTTTTTTGTTGTTAGAACATTAAAAATCTTATTTTCTAGATATTTAAAATATAAAATGCATTATTGTTAGCTGCAGTCACTCTACTATGCAACAGAACACCCGAACTTATTCCTCCTATCTAACAATATTATTCTATCCATTGACCAACCTCTTTCCATCTACCCTTTCTTGCTATTTTTTTTCCAGATTCTGTTAACTAATATTCTACTCAGAAATTCTTTAATATCAACTTTTAAAAATCTCACATATGAATGTGATCATGTAATATTGATTTTCTGTCCCTGGCTCATTTCATTTGAAATAATTGTCTTTGGACATACAGCTAGTGCTCGACTTATGACCACGATTGGTTCCGACAGACCGGTCATAACACGATTTGGTCATAAGTTGAGTAGGCTATATGTACAGTACTGTGAAATGATGTTATAAAAATGTTTAAGTCATATTTTATCATAATTTTGTTTCCTTATTGTTATATATCATAATTTTCTTTGTTCATTTTATGCCATTTGTATCATCTCTACACCATTTTGTTTCTTATTTTTACATTTGTCAGGTTTAAGTAAAACACTGCATTACCGGTACAACTGGTTTAATATTTGCAAAACATACAAAATTACAAAATATAGGTGCATACAAAATACAAAATACAGGTGTAAAAAATACCATAGGAAAGATTTTCCCAATTGCAAAACATATCAAAATATATAAACATGTACGAAACATTTTATTGGCCGCTGGTGCTTGGCTGCGGATCTTTGATGTCATCATCTGAGGCAGCAGTTGGGGTTACCGGAGTTGGTTTTTTCATAAACATGGTGAGCTTTGTCTGAATTGTGTGTTTCTTTTTTTCTTCATAAATTTCATGATACGAACAAAACACATCCTGCGCCATCCATTCAATCCTTGCAAATTGTTCGATATTTGGGTCCATTGCTTCGAAATGTATAAGAAATTTATTCAGTAAAGATAAACCGTCTGATAATCCCTTAGTGGTGAACTTTCTTTCTGGCTCCTCCTCTTCTTTCTCTGCTTATCTTCTTTCTTCTTCCGCCACTCTTTCTTCTTCCAGTTCAATTAGCTCTTCATTTGTAAGTTCTCCGGATTCTTTGTCTAGCAACTCTTCGACATCTTCCATTTCACACTCCAAAGAAAGGTCATTAGCGAGTTTTGCTATTTTTTCCTGAATCGTTTCAAGTTCATGTTCACTGTCAAATACGTGAAAATCATTAACATAGCATTTAACACAATTTTTCCAGATGCCATTCATGCACTTTGTCATCACAGCCTCCCAGGCGGTAGCGATATTCTTGATATGCATCAAAATGTTGTAGTGTTTCCAAAAATCTACAGTGGAGCAGTCATGGCTAGCGATTGTGGTCGTAAAGACGAATGGCCCTAAGTTGCATAGGTCATAATTCGATCAACACCTGTATCTATGTTGTTGAAAGTTACATGGTTTTGTCCTTTTTATGGCAGAATAGTATTCCACTGGTTATATATATGTATTTTCTTTATCCAGCCCTCCAGTTATGTTCATTTAGGTTAATTCCATATTTTGACTTTCATGGGAGTGCAGATATCTTTTTGCTACACTTATTTTAATTCATTTGAATATATAAATAGTAGAGACACTACTAGATCATATTGTAGATCTATTTTTAAGTTTTCAAGGAAGTATCATACTCCTTTGCATAATTGTTGTAGTAATTTACATTCCCACTAGCAATGTATGAGAGTTCCTGTTTCTCTACTTCCTCAGCAGTATTTGTTAGTTTTTGTTTTTTTGAAGATAGCCATTCTTACTGGAATAAAGTGTTGTCTTATTGTGGTTTTAATTTGAATATTCCTGATGGTTAGTGATGTTGAGTGTTTTTTCATAAACCTGCTGGTTATTTATATGTCTTCTTTGAGAAACATTCATGTATTTTGCCCATTTTAAAATGTTAATATTTTATGCAACTGAATTGTTTGAATGCCTTATACATCCTGGATATTAACCCCTTGTCAGATGTATAATTTGAAAATACTTTATTCTATTTTTTCCCCTTATTTTCACAGGTGTTGAATTATCTTCTATTTTGTAGGTTACTTCTTCACTCTATTTATTGTTTGCTCTACAGAATTTTTTAGTTTGATATAGTTGCATTTGTTTATTTTTGCTTTTTTTGCTTATGCTTTTAAGATCTTGTTTAAAAAACCTGAACTGATTGATATAGCATTTCCTCTATGCTTTCTTCTAGTAATTTCATAGTTTTTGGTCTTACATTTAAGTCTTCAATTCATTTTTAAGTTGATTTTTGTATGTGGTGAGAAATAGCGGTCAAGCTTTCTTTTCTTTTATCTTTATTTTTTTGCATATGAATATCCAGTTTTCCCAGCACCATTTATTGAAAAGACTGTCTTTTTATCCTTCTTGTATTCTTGGCACTTTTATCAAATAGCAGTTGACTGTAAGTGCGTGGATTTATTTCTGGGCTTTCCATTCTGCTCCATTGATCTATGTGTCTGTATTTATGCAAATATCGTGATGTTTTGGCTACTATAGTTTTGTGGCATATTTTGAAATCAGGTAATGTGATGCCTCCTGCTTTGTTCTTTTTGATCAGAATTGCTTGGCCATTCAGGATCTCTTGTAGTTCCATATGAATTTTAGGATTTTTTTTTTCTATTTCTGTTAAGAATGAGATTAGAATTTTGATAGGAAATTACAATAAATCTGTAGATCACTTTGGGTAGTGTGGACATTTTAACAATCTTGTTTCAATCCATGAACATAGGATATTTTTTCATTTATTTGCATCCTCGTCAACTTCTTTCATTGATGTTTTATAGTTTTTATTTGCAGAGATTTTTTACTTCCTTGGTTAAATTTATTCCTAGGTATTTTATTTATTTTATTTTTGTAGCTACTGAAATTGCTTTTTTGATTCCTTTCCCAGATAGTTACTCTTCATGTACAGAATCACTGTGGATTTTTCTATGTTGATTTATATCCTGCAGCTTTACAGTATTTTTTCTTTTTGATGCAGTCTTTAAAATTTTCTATATGTAAGATTATGCCTTCTGTAAACAGGGACAATTTGAGTTCTCTATTCCAATTTGGATGCTTTTCCTTTCTTTCTCTTTCTCTTTCCTAATTGCTCTTGCTAGAACTTCCAGTATTGTGTTGAATAGTAGTGGTGAATGTAGGCATTCTTTTCTTGTTCTAGGTTTTAGAGGAAGAGCTTTCAACTTTCCCTCATTCAGTATAATGCTAACTGTGGGTTTTATCATATGTGGCCTTTGTAATATTGAGGTATGTTTCTTCTAAACCTAATTATTAAGAATGATAATTATATATTTTAAGTCTTTTATTCTGCTAATGTGATATATCAAATTTATTGATTTGCATATGTTAAACAATCATTGCATCCCTGGGATGAGCCCCATTTGATCATCTTTTAAATTTGCTGTTGAGTTTTAGTTTCTACTATTTCATTGATGATTTTTGCTTTTATATTCATCAGAAATATTGACCTTTTTTTCTTTTTATTTGTTGTGCCATTATCTAGTTTTGGGATTAGAGTAATTCTGGCTTCATAAAATGAGTCTAGAAGAGTTCCCTCCTTTTCAGTTTTTTTGTAGTAGTGTGTGAAATATTGGTGTTAATACTTCCTTACATGTTTTATAGAATTCAGCAGTGAAGCCATCAGGTTTTGGACTTTACTTTGATGGAAGACTTGTTACTGCTTCAATGTCGTGACTTGCTAGTCATTGCTTCACATTTTATATTTCTTCTTTAGTCAGTCTTTGTAGGTTGTATGTGTCCAGAAACTTAGCAATTTCTTGTAGATTTTGCAATTTGTTGGCATATAATAGTTTATAGCATATTATGATCCTTTGTATTTCTGTTGGAATGACTGTTTTATCAGTGTTTCATTTTTGGAATCTTCTCTCTCTTTTATTTATTGATTTATTATGTTTTTGTTTTGAGATAGGGTTTTATTCTGTCACCTAGGCTGGAGTACAGTTGCACGATCCCAGCTCACTGCAGATTCGACCCCCTGGGCTCAGGCAATCTTTCCACTTCAGCCACCCAAGTAGCTGGAAGCACAGGCATGGACCACCCTGCCTCGCTAATTTTTGTATTTTTTTGAGGAGATGAAGTTTTACCATGCTGTCCAGGCTGGTCTCAAACTTCTGGACTCAAGGAATCTGCCTGCTTAAGCATCCCAAAGTACTAGGATTACAGCATGAGCTATGGTACATGGCCTTTCTTTTCTTCTTAAATTGACTGTTGTTTTATTAGCTTTATTCATTTAAAAAAAATTCTTACAAGAGAAAAACAAACCTATTGAAAAGTGGGTGAAGGATATGAACAGATGCTTTTCAGAAGAAGACATATATGAGGCCAAGAAACATATGAAAAACTGATCATCACCACTGGTCATTAGAGAAATGCAAATCAAAACCACATTGATATACCATCTCATGCCAGTTAGAATGGCAATATTAAGAAATCTGGAGACAACAGATGCTGGAGAGGATGTGGAGAAATAGGAACACTTTTACACTGTTGGTGGGACTGTCAATTAGTTCAACCATTGTGGAAGACAGTGTGGCGATTCCTCCAGGAACTAGAAATAGAAATTCCATTTGACCCAACAATACCATTACTGGGTATATATCCAAAGGATAATAAATCGTTCCATGTAAAGACACATGCACACATATGTTCACTGTGGCAGTGTTTACAATAGCAAAGACATGGAACCAACCCAAATGCCCATTGATGATAGACTGGACAAGGAAAATGTGGCACATATACACCATGGAATAGTATGCAGCCATAAAAAATGATGAGTTTATGTCCTTTGTAGAGACACGGATGAATCTGGAAACCATCATTCTCAGCAAACTGACACAAGAACAAAAAATCAAACACTGCATGTTCTCACTCATAGGCAGGTGTTGAACAATGAGAACATATGGGCACAGGGAGGGGAGCATCACACACTGGGGTCTGTTGCTGGGGGCTAGGGGAGGACTAGTGGAGGGGTGGAGAGGTTGGGGAGGAATAACATGGGCAGAAATGACAGACATAGGTGACGGGGATGGAGCAGCAAACCACCTTGCCATGTATGTATCTATGCAACAATCCTGCCTGATTGGCACATGTACCCCAGAACCTAAAGTACAATAAAAACAAACAAACAAAAAACATAATTCTTTATTTCATTGATCTTTTGTATTTGTTTTGTTTATTTATTCTGTAATTTGTTATTACCGTTCTTTTACTAATTTTGGATTTACTTTGTTCTTATCTTTCTAGTTTATTGACATATATCATTAGGTGGTTTATTTCAGGTCTTTTTTATGTCTATTTTATTGCACATTAGGTTCAGGGGTACATGTGAAGAACATGCAGGATTTTTGCATGGATACATACATAGCAATGTGGTTTGCTGCCTCCATCCCCATCACCTATTACCGGCATTTCTTTCTATGTTATCCCTCCCCAATTTCCTACCCCCACTGTCCCTCCCCTAGTCCCCCTCCAACAGACCCCCGTGTGTGATGCTCCCCTCCCTGTTCCCCTGTGTTCTCATTGTTCAACACCCACCTATGAGTGAGAACATGTGATGTTTGATTTTCTGTTCCTGTGTCTGTTTGCTGAGAATGATGGTTTCCACGATGTATATGTGCCACATTTTCCCTGTCTAGTCTATCATCGATGGGTATTTGGGTTGGTTCCAAGTCTTTGCTATCATAAACAGTGCTGCAGTGAACATACATGTGCATGTGTCTTTATAATAGAACGATTTATAATCCTTGGATATATACCCAGTAATGGGATTGCTGGGTCAAATGGAATTTCTATTTCTAGGTCCTTGAGGAATCGCCACACCATCTTCCACAATGGTTGAACTAATTTATACTCCCACCAACAGTGTAAAAGTGTTTCTATTTCTCGACATCCTCTCCAGCATTGTTGTCTCCAGATTTTTTAATGATTGCCATTCTAACTGGTGTGAGATGGTATCTTAGTGTAGTTTTGATTTGCATTTCTCTAATGACCGGGGCTGATGAGCATTTTTTCATGTTTGTTGGACTCATATATGTTTTCTTTTGAAAATTGTCTGTTCATCACACACTTTTTTGAATAGGTTTGTTTGTTTTTTTTCTTGTAAATCTGTTTTAGTTCTTTGTAAATTCTGGACATAAGTCCTTGGTCAAATGGGTAGATTGCAAAACATTTTTTCACATTCTGTTGGTTGACTGTTCACTCTAATGATTGTTTCTTTTGCTGTGCAGAAGCTCTGGAGTTTGATTAGATCCCATTTGTCTATTTTGGCTTTTGTTGCCAATGCTTTTGGAGTTTTAGTCATGAAGTCCTTGCCTATGCCTGGATCCTGAATGGTTTTTCCTAGGTTTTCTTCTAGGGTTTTTATGGTGTTATATATTATGTTTAAGTCTTTAGTCCATCTGCAGTTAATTTTAGTGTAAGGTGTCAGGAAGGGGTCCTGTTTCTGCTTTCTGCACATGACTAGCCAGTTTTTGCAATACCATTTATTAAACAGGGAATCCTTTCCCCATTGCTTGTTTTTGTGAGTTTTTTCAAAGATCAGATGGCTGTAGCTATGTGACGTTGCCTCTGAGGCCTCTGTTCTGTTCCATTGGTCTATATGTCTGTTTTGGTACCAGCACCATGCTGTTTTGATTACTGTAGCCTTGCAGTATAGTTTTAAGTCAGGTAGCGTGATGCCTCCAGCCTTGTTCTTTTTACTTAGAATTGACTTGGCTATGTGGGCTCTCTTTTGGTACCGTATGAAGCTTGTGGTGGGTTTTTCCAGTTATGAGAAGAGGTTCATAGTTAGCTTGATGGGGATAGTGTTGAGTCTATAAATTACCTTGGGAAGTATGGTCATTTTCACAATATTGATTCTTCCTAACCATGAGCATGGAATATTTTTCCATCTGTTTGTATCCTCTCTTATTTCCTTGAAGAGTGGTTTGTGGTTCTCCCTGAAGAAGTCCTTTCCATCCTTTGTTAGTTGTATTCCTAGGTATTTTATTCTCTTTGTAGCAATTGTGAATGGCAGTTAATTCTTGATTTGGCTCTCTTTAAGTCTGTTATTGGTGTATAGGAATGCCTGTGATTTTTGCACATTGATTTTGTATCCTGAGACTTTGCTGAAGTTACTTTTCAGTTTAAGTAGATTTTGGGCTGAGACAATGGGGTTTTCTAAATATACAATCATGTCATCTGCAAATAGAGACAGTTTGCCTTCCTCCTTTCCGAATTGAATACCCTTTATTTCTTTTTTCTTGTCTGATTGCTCTGGCTAGAACTTCTAATACTATATTGAATAGGGGTATTGAGAGAGGGCATTCTTGTCTAGTGCCAGGTTTCAAAGGTAGTGCTTTCAGCTTTTGTCCATTCAGTATGATATTGACTGGGTGTGGGTTTGTCGTAAATAGCTTTTCTTATTTTGAGATATGTTCCATCAATAACTAGTTTATTGAAGGTTTTTAGCATAAAGGCTGTTGAATTTTGTCAAAGAACTTCTCTGCATCTATTGAGATAATCATGTGGTTTTTGTCTTTGCTTCTGTTTATGTGGTGAATTATGTTTGTAGACTCGTGTATGTTGAACCAGACTTGCATCCCCAGGATGAAGGCTACTTGATCATGATGGATAAGTTCTTTGATGTGCTGTTGCAGTCAGTTTGCCAGTATTTTATTGAAGATTTTTGCATCTATGTTCATCATGTATTTTGGCCTGAAGTTTTCTTTTCTTGTTGAGTCTCTGCCAGGTTTTGGTATCAGGATGATGTTACTCTCATAAAATGATTTGGGAAGGATTCCCTGTTTTTGGATTATTTGGAATAGTTTCAGAAGGAGTGGTACCATCTCTTCTTTGTATGTCTGGTAGATTTCGGCTGTGAATCCATCTGGACCTATGCTTTTCTTTGGTTGGTAGGCTATTAATTGCTGCCTCACCTTTAGCCCTTATTATTGGTCTATTCAGGGTTTCAACTTCTTCCTGGTTTAGTCTTAGGAGGGTGCAAGTGTCCAGGAATTCATCATTTTCTTCCAGGTTTACTGGTTTATGTGCATAGAGTTGTTTGTAGTAATCTCTGTTTGTGGTTTGTAGTTCTGTGGAATCTGTGGTGATATCCCCTTTATTGTTTTTTATTGCATCTATTTGATTCTCTCTTTTCTTTTTTATTAATTTTTCTAGTGATCTATTTTGTTGATCTTTTCAAAAAACCAGCTCCTGGAAGTATTGATGTTTTGAAGGGTTTTTGTTTCTCTGTCTCCTTCAGTTATGCTCTGATCTTATTTATTTCTTGTGTTCTGCTAGCTTTTTAGTTTTTTTTGATCTTGCTGCCCTAGCTCTTTCAATTTGATGATAGGGTGTCGATTGTAGATCCTTCCTTGCTTCTCATGTGGGCATTTATTGCTATAAATTTTCCTCTAGACACTGCTTTAAATGTGTCACAGAGATTCTAGTACATTGTTTCTTCATTCTCTCTGGTTTCGAAGAACATCTTTATTTCTGCCTTCATTTCATTGTTTATCCAGTCAAAATTCAAGAGACAGTTGCTCAGTTTCCATGAAGCTGTGCGGTTCTGAGTTAGTTTCTGAATTTTAAGTTCTAATTTGATTGCGCTGTGGTCTGAGAGACTGTTTATTATGATTTCTGTTGTTTTGCATTTGCAGAGGAGTGATTTACTTCCAATTATGTGGTCAATTTTAGAGTACTTGTGATGTGGTGCTGAGAAGAATGCATATTCTGTGGATTTGGGGTGGAGAGTTCTGTAAATGTTGATTATGTTTGCTTGGTCCACATCTGAGTTCAAGCCCTGGATATCCTTGTTAATTTTCTGTCTGGTTGATCTGTCTAATATTGACAATGGAGTGGTACAATCTCTATTATTATTGTCTGGAAGTCTAAGTCTCTTTGTAGGTCATTAAGAGCTTGCTTTTTATACCTGCGTGTCCTGTATTGGGTGTGTATATATTTAGGATCGTTAGCTCTTCTCGTTGCGTTGATTTGTTTACCATCGTGTAATGTCCTTCTTTGTCTCTTTTGATCTTTGTTGGTTTAAAGTCTGTTTTATCAGAGACTAGGATTGCAACTCCTGCTTTTTTTTTTTTTCTCTCCATTTGCTTGGTAAATCTTCCTCCATCCCTTTATTTTGAGCCTATGTGTATCCTTGCATGTGAGATAGGTTTCCTGGATACAGCACACCAATGGGTTTTGACTTTTTATCCAATTTGCCAGCCTGTGTCTTTTGATTGGGGCATTTAGCCCATTTACTTGTAAGGTTAATGTTATTTGTGAATTTCCTCCTGCCATTTTGATGCTAGCTGGTTGGTTTACCTATTAATTGATACAGTTTCTTCATTGTGTTGATGCTCTTTATCATTTGCTACATTTTTGGGGTGGCTGCTACTGGTTGTTCCTTTCTATGTTTACTGCCTCTTTCAGGAGCTCTTGTAAAGCAAGACTAGTGGTGATGAAATCTCTGAGTAATTGCTTGTTTGTAAAGGATTTTGTTTCTCCTTCGCTTATAAAGCTTAGTTTGGCTGGATATGAAATTCTAGGTTTAAAGTTCTTTACTTTACAGATGTTGAATATTGGCCCCCACTCTCTTCTGGCTTGTAGGGTTTCTGCCGAGAGATCTGCTGTGAGTCCGATCGGCTTCCCTTTGTGGGTAACCCAAGCTTTCTCTCTGGCTGCCCTTAGCATTTTCTCCTTCATTTCAACCCTGGTGACTCTGACTATTATGTGCCTTGGGGTTGCTCTTGTTGAGGAATATCTTTGTGGTGTTCTCTGTATTTTCTGGACTTGAACATTGGCCTGCCTTGCTAGGTTGGGGAAGTTTTCCTGGATAATATCCTGAAGAGTGTTTTCCAGCTTGGATTCATTCTCTGCATCACTTTCAGGTACACCTATCCAACATATATTAGGTCTTTTCACATAATCCCATATTTCTTGGAGGCTTTGTTCATTTACACTTTTTTCACTAATCTTGCTTTCTGATTTTATTTCATTCAGTTGATCTTCAATCTCTGATATTCTATCTTCTGCTTAGTTGAGTCAGCTATTGAAACTTGTGTATGCTCCACGAAGTTCTCATGTTGTGTTTTTCAGCTCCATCAATTCATCTATATTCCTCTTTAAGCTGTTTATTCTCATGAGCAATTCGTCAAACCTTTTTTCAAGGTTCTTAGTTTCTTTGCTTTGTGTTGGAACATGTTCTTTTAGCTCAGAGAAGTTTCTTATTACCCACCTTCTGAAGCCTGATTCTGTCAGTTCATCAGACTCATTCTCTATCCAACCTTGTTTCCTTGCTGTTGAGGGGTTGTGATCCCTTGGAGGAGGAGAAATGTTCTGGTTTTGGGTGTTTTCATCGCTTTTGCACTGGTTTCTCCCCATCTTTGTGGATTTATCTACCTGTAGTCTTTGTAGTTGGTGACTTTCAGATGGGGTCCCTGAGTGGACGTCCATCTTTTTGATGATGAAGTTATTTCTTTCTCTTTTTTAGTTTTCCTTCTAACAGCCAATCCGCTCTGGTGTAGGACTTCTTGATGTCCACTCCAGACCCTGCTTACCTGGGGATCACCTGCGGTTGCTGCAGAACAGTAAGGGTTGCTGCCAGTTTCATCTTCTGTTATCTTTGTTGCAGAAGGATACCCACCAATGTCAGCCTGAGATATCCTTTATGAGGTGTCTTTTTGGACATACAGGCATTGGGGAGTTGCTTGAGGAGACAGTCCGTCCCTTATAGGAGCTCAAGTTATGAGATTTCAGCTCTGTTGTTCCTTTCAGAGCTGCTGGTAGGTATGTTTAAGTCTGCTGCAGCAGAACTCATAACTGCCTTTTTTTCCCCAGGTGCTCTGTGCTGCGAAGGTGGGGCTTTATTTATAAGTCCCTGTCGTGCTGCTGCCTTCTTTCAGTACTTCCCTGCCTGTCAAGGAGGTAGCCTAGTCACAGTCTGCTAGCAGAGGCGTTGTTGAGCTGCTGTGGGCTCTGCCCAGCTGTTGTGTGAACTGCCTTGCAGTTTTATTTATTGAGATATAGTTTAGAACTGCCTTGGTAATAGCAGTCTGCCTCAGTAATGACGGACTGTCTCTGTAATGGCGGACTGCCTCGGTAATGGCAGACTGCCTTGGTAATGGTGGACTGCCTCTGTAATGGCAGATGCCCTTCTCCCCACAGAGCTGGACCGTCCCTGGTCCAGGTGTGCTTGCTGTGAAACTCTCAATACAGAGCATTTCATATTGCTGGCCTTTGTTGGGGTAGGTCCGGTGGAGCCAGATCACCTGGCTCTCTGTGTCAGCCCCCATTTCTTCAGTTGAACAGGCAACTCTGTCTCCCTGGTGTTCCAGTCGCCAGTTGAAATGGCTCCTGGATTTGTGCGAGTTTTTGTGCGGAGACCCTCTGTGCTGGCTCAAACAGCTGTGCTGGGAACTAGTGGAGCTTTTCCTCTTGGAAATCTCCTGGTCTGTGGGCAGTAAAAATTCATTTGGAAATGCAGTGATCACTCCCCTTCTGCATTTTCTCTGGGAGCTGCAGTCCAGAGCTGTTCCTATTCAACCATCTTGGATCCTCTCCAAACCTCTTTTCTTTATAAATTATCCAACCTCCAGAATTCCTTTATCGTCATGCAGATGGACTAATACATCAGCTTTCTGTCAGCATAGTTTGCATTTTTTGGGTTTTATATAAATGGATTCAAACAGTATATACTCTAATTTGTCTGCCTCTTCCACTCAGAAACATTATTTTCACATTTATAGACCTTGTTACTTGTAACAACAGTTAATTTCTTTTTATTGCTAAAGAGTATTTCATTGTATGCATATATAATCTGTCTATGTATTTACCCATAGGTGGACTTGGATTGTTTCTGGGTTTTTCTAATGTAAAGAAAATTCTAAGATCATACATGCACAAGTCTTTGTGTGAACATATGTTTTCATTTACTTGTATAAGGAGCAAAATGGCTAGATCAAATGATAGATTTATATTGTACTTTAAAGGAAATTGTCCATAGTTTTTCAAAGTGGCCAAATCATTTTGCTTTCTCAAAACATATATGAGAATCTCAGTTTCTTCACATATTTTGCCAAAACTTGCTATGGTCACTTTTTTAAATTTAGCCTTCTGGTGGGTGGTGCTAGTGATATTTCACTGTGATTTTAATGTGTTTTTTCTAGTGAATAAAGATGTCGACCATTTTTCTCATGTGTAAATAGATATCTGTATCTCTTTTTTAGTCAACTTTTTTTTTCAAATCATTTGCTTATTTTTTTTAAATGGTTGTTTGTTGTCCTATTATTGAGTTGAAAGAACTTACATACTCTGTGTACAAGTTCTTCACTGGATATGTGATTTGCAAATATTTTCTCTCAGTCTGTAGCTTGCCCTGTCATTTTCCTTATATTATTTTATAAAGAGCAAAAGCGTTTAGTATTATGTAATACTGTGTTAGTTATTTTCTTTAGCATCGTTATTTTTTTTCTTTACAATGTCAATATACAAGTTAGTTATTTTCTTTTTAATATATTTTGGTATGCTATTTAAAACATTGTTATCAAATGCAAAGTGACTAAGATTTTTCTCCTATAATTTCTTCTAAAAATTTGAGTTTTAGCTCCTATATTTTAGTCTGATTTATTTTTAGTTTTTATAAAAAATAAAGTTATCCAGTTGTTCTAGCTTAACTTACTGAAAAGATTATCATTTCTTCATTGAATTCCGTTGGCACTTTCGTTGAACTCTATTGACCATGTATTGTGGATCTATTTCTGGACTATTTGATTGCATTACATTGTATGTCTCTCTTTCTGCCAATATTACACTTTCTTGATTAATGCAGTTTTATAATATATCTTGAAGTCACATACTGTAAGTCCTCTAACTTTGTTTGTCTTTTAAAATTGCTTCAGCTTTCCTAGGTCTTCTGTATTTATATTAATATATAAATTTGAGTCTGATGGTTGATTTCTATCAAAAGCGTACTAGAATTATAATCATTTGCTGTGAATTTACACATCAATTTTGAAAGAACAGAATCTTTAATGATTTGACCTATGAATATGGTATGTCTCATTTTTATACCTTTAACATTTCATTTGGCAGTGCTTTATAATTTTCAATATACAGATCTTACACATAATTTTGTCAAATTATTTGTATGATTCAAAATTTGATGCTATTGTAAATAGTATAATTTTAAATTTTAATTTCTGATTTATTGCTACTTCATAGAAATATAATTAATTCCTGCATGTTGACTTTGTAAACCTTGCTCAACTTTATTATTAGTTTTAACAGATTTTCCCAGAGCCCTTAAGATTTTCCACAAAGATGATTATGTCCTATGTCTATAAACACAATTTTATTTCTTTTATTTTCCAAACTATGTGCTATTTATTATCTTCGTTCTTTAATGCACTGACTAAGTCCTTCAGTCAAATATTGACTGGTATTGACAAGATGATTTTGTGACTTTTATGTTGTTTAGTTCTGGAATTTTTGTATTGTTTTACATATTGTTTTGGGGATTTGCTCTGTGATTAATTTGCCTTTTGGAAACAGCAGATTATATTTTAGTCTGAAGCTGGTTTTGTTCCATATTGACAAAATCATTTTTTGAGTGTATAATATGATACCCTCATGCATTGAGATGATTTCTATCCTCTTGTTGTTGAGAGCATAAATTATTCCTAGGTCAGTATGATCTCTGAAATTGCTTCAGTACTCCCTGGTAGTTACCTCACATCCATGTGCGAAAAAGTTCTCACCTGAAAATGCTAGGGAAACCCCTTGCATATTTTAAGAATTCTCTTTTTCAGTGCAGCACCGTCCTATTACTCCACTGTATAAATTCTGGCTACTTTGGACTCCTCATATTCTCAACCCTGTCACCTCAGTTCAGGAAGCCTTTGAGTGTCTTTTTGGTGCCCACTATTCTTCACTGAAACCTGGAAGCTCTGTGGACAGAAGGCTTGGGCAACTTTAGACCTCACCTCCTTTGTTTCCCTTTTCTCAGGAATTGCTGTCTTGGCATGAATGTTGTTCTTTGAAAACAGTTGTTTTTTATACTTATTGTTCATTTTTTGTTTGTTTATAATGAGATGGTAAAAATGATTTCTATTACTTCATGGCCAGAGATATAAGTCTTGTGTTTATTTTTAATTCATAAACGTTATCAAATTTATTAGGACTCATATGGTTGACCCGTTTAGAATGAAAAATCAACTCAGTTTCCTGAAATAACTGAAAATCCTTCCTGAAAGAATTCAGCTAAGTGGGAAGTCCAAGGTAGATAATAGAATTTAGACGTTTAATCAACATGAGGAAAACACATTGTCTTTTCATCTCATATTTGCTTACTTTCTTGTATCTCTTTGGCTTTATTTTCAGAACATTTCTTTCCACAGAGTGAAAAGATGACTAGGCAGTTTTAGGCTTGTGAAACTTAGAAGGTCATTTCAGAGGAAGGTAAGCATGTTTTCCGATTACCTTGGTGACATTTATTGGGGAGGATTCTGACTGTCCAGTTTAACTTACATGTGCAACCCTAAAGCAGTAACTCTGATAATGATATGGGATACTCTGATTTGCTGGACTGGTTCTGGACCATCTTGCCAATGAGGGTGCAAAAGTCAGCTATACCAGGAATGTAATGGGTTGAACAGACTTACTTAGAGTGAAGAGGGACTGATTTTACAAAGCAAGGAACACTGGGGAAATACAAAATGCATGTCAACTATATTTAACTGATGGTATTGTTTAGTTATTTTTTTGAGATGGAGTCTCAGTCTGTCACCCAGACTGGAGTGCAGTGGTGCAGATCTCCGCTCACTGCAACCTCCACCACCTGAGCTCAAGTGATTTTCCCACCTCAGCTCCCTGAGTAGCTCGAACTACAGGTACATGCCACCATGCTCGGCTCATTTTTGTATTTTTAGTAGAGATGGGGTTTCACCATGTTGCCCAGGCTGGTCTCAGACTCTTGGGCTCAAGTGATTCACCCACCTTGGCCTCCCAATGTATTGGGATTACAGGCATGAGCCACTGAGCCTGGCCAATATTGTTTAGTTACTTATTTCTGCATAACAAATTACCCCAAACCCAGCATCTTAAAATAATGAATATGTATTACTTCACAGTTCCTGTGAGTTAGGCATCTCAAAACACATTAGTTGGATGGTTCTGGCTTAGGGTCTGTCTTGAGTTTTCAGTCATGTATTGGCCAGGGCTGCAGTCATCTGAAAGCTTGACTGGGGACAGAAAAAGTGAGGATCTACGTTCAAGTTCGCTCACTTGGTTGTTGTCAGGCTTCAGTTATTTGTCAGTTGTTGGCTGGAAACCTGTTCCTCATCACACAGAGCTCTTCACAAACTGCCTGAGTCTTTTACAACATGGAAGCTGAATTTTTCAAGAGTGAGTGATCTAATATATATATATTTTTCATATTACTTGAAAACCTCAGCTTTTTAATGAGAAATGATATGTAACTTCTGCCATGTTCTGTTTGTTAGATGTGAGTCACTTGGTCCATGCTACAGTCAAGAGGAAAGGAATAGTGTTCCATCTCTTGAAGGCAAAAATACTAAAAACTTTGTGCACACGTTTTAAAAATCACTATAGGATGTATATAAGTAGAACCTATAATTTACGATGATCACATGAACTTGAATTTTTTTTTTCAGTTTTTCAGAAACAATTTAATTTGTGCTCTAAAAAACTAAGGCTAAATTATGTTATCTTTTCAAAAGGAAAATTATACCGAAATGCAGAAATATTCTGGGTACATTTTGTAATGATAAATAGTTGAATTTTGGGAGTATTTTAGGGATGGAAATAAGTCTAAAGGTATGCTGATAAACTATTTAAAATGTTTTGAGATACTTTATACAAATTCAGAAAAACTTACAGAATGAAAAAATTTAATAACTGTAATCTTTTGCCTTCAGAGACTTAATATAAGCTCATTGTTGTAAGTTTTGAATGAAGTTACTGTCAAGTTCAGTATAATGTGAAGGAGATGAATCATGTACATGATACATTGCATTTCATTTTAAGTTGTGGCCTATAGACTGTCATTCTCATACATTTTACAAATAATATACCTGTGTAGACATTTCTGAAAACATCATGTGGAGATATCTTTAGAAAGGTAATAGCATGACAATGCATTAAAATCATCATGTGTTACTTTATTTGTTTCAAGTTACAGTGAAATATGTATCGTAGCTGTAACTTGTAGCTAAGAGGCAGAAAATATTTTAAAATATGTTTTTTCCATTTGCCTTAATCTAATTTTCATTCATTTCAATATGGGAATGTAATGAAAAAATATCTACATGAACAGTAGCTTTGGACACTTCTTCAGCTTTAAGTTTGAAGGTGTTTTTATTTTGAAAAATCTACTTTTTTTGTCAAAGATGTTTACTGGAAGCTAATTCAAATGGTACACAAATAGAATAGTTTATATTATTAAATCTCTTTTTCATCCTGGGCTCCTATGTGCCTCTGTTCTCATGGCTAGAAAGAAAAATTCTTACAGATTTTTATGTACTTTATTAGGATAGCCTATGCATCTATGTGTATGTTTACAGGCATGCTTGTTTTCAATGATTTCCTTTTTTATAATAGTTTTTCTCTAATTTTAGCATGCTCACAATTATCTGAAAAGATTGTTAAAACACAAATTGCTAGGCTCCCAACTGCAGAGCTTCCAGTTTAGTAAGTGGGGTTGAGAATTGAGAATTTACCTTTCTAACAAGTTCCCAGGGGAAGCTGAGGGTGCTGGCTGAGGATCACACTTTCATGATCACTGCATTATACAAATGGCAGTAACTTGCTTTGCTCTTTATCTACTAAAGATTTGTTCCTGTCTATTTTATTTGAAACTGCATCATACTTTTTTTTGAGATTTGAGTTCAGTGGATCGATCATAATGTTGTTAATCTGCCTCTATTGATGGATGCTTAGGTTGTTTCTGATATTTGAAGCTTTAATGGAAGCAGGTAAATTGTCCAATATTTAATTTTCCAAAATGGACACTTTGCCTAATATACAGCTCACAAATCAATTCACAAGAAGTGAATTCAAGGAATGTTCAATTTGTAGAATATCTAATTTGATGAATCTACTAATTGTAGCTCTCTCGGATGTTTTGATGGCTTTAACAGAAATGGTGCAACAGCTGTATATAAATGCTTAATTTTGGTTACTGGTGATAAAATATATTTTTCTTTAAATAATTAAAGTAAGTTTGATATGTTACTGATTAAATTGTTCAGAGAAACATAAAATAAGCAATCAGTATAAATTTAAAAATTCCTTTAATTCATGCTATTTTTCTAACCACAATTCTGCTCTTTTGTACATAGTTATAATATTTAAACTGCTAGTGATTTGATTTATATGTGTGTATGGTTTTTTTTTTTTTTTTTTTTTTTTTTTTTTTTTTTTTTTTT
>NW_022437007.1:5351856-5392293 GCF_009761245.1 Sapajus apella | reverse complement strand
ATTTTGTATTTTTTGTAGAGATGGGGTTTCTTCATGTTGGTGACGTTGGTCTTGAACTCCTGACCTCAGCCGATCTGTCAGCCTGGGCTTCCCAAAGTGCTAGAATTACAGGCATGAGCCACTGTGGCTGGCCCCTATATGTCAATCAATCAATCAATCAATCAATTTATTTTAGCTTTTAAAATGTGAACATGTTGATTATTGCTTTGCAAATACCTCAAATGATAGAGCAGCTTTAATTTTACATGACTAAGACCACAGAGAAACACTGAACGTCCCCCAGTTTTTTGGGTAGTGAGCACTACCCGTAGTATAGGGAGAATGCAGTAGAAAAAGAGCCCCTGTGTGGGGCAGGTGCACAGGGAAGACTAAATGTTGAGAAGATAGCAAGAGTGAAACTAAATGAAAACCCACTAGAAATACTGGCCCATCCCCAATCCCAAACTATGCTAAAGGAAGTTGAAGCTAGAAGTACAGTGGAGGTTCTAACAGCAATAGTAAAACTTAAACTAGCTCAACTCCTATCTATTCTGACTCACCTCTGCAACTTTCACACTATTATCATAACAGAAATAACATCCACATTTCCAGGCATAAATACTATGCTATTTACCTCACAAATACTATGCTATTTACCTCAGTTGGTACTGGTCTGAATAATATGTATGACATTCAGTGAAAATTATAAGATGTAAAACAACACCCAGGGTATGGTATATCTTTATATAAATTACACAGATGGCTGCAATAAATGAGCATTCTGTTGTTGTTAGGTGGAGTGTTTTATAAATGTCAATTAGCTCTTGTTGATTGATGGTGTTATTTTTATATTCTTGATGATTTTCTGTCTACATGGGATGGTTAATTTTAGGCATAAAATTGATTGGATTAGGAAATACTTAGAGAACTGGCAAAGCATTATTTCTGGGTGTGTCTGTGATGGTGTTTCCAGAGGAGATTGGCATGTGAGTCAGTGAACTAAGGGAGGAAGCGCTGCCCTCGATGTGGGCAGGTACTGTCCAATTGGCTAGAGACCCAAATAGAGCAAACACAGAGAAAAAGTGAATTTTTTTTCTCTCTCTCTCCTGGAGTTGGGACACCCTTCTGCCCTGGGACATCGAAACTTCCTGTTATCGGGAGTTTGGACTCTGGTACTTAGAAAATTTTTCCTCCTCCAGCCCCTCGCTCCCAGGTTCTCAGGCCTTTGGCCTTGGACTGAGAGTTACACCATCAGGTTCCCTGGTTCTAAGGCTTTAGGACATGGAATGAGCCATGCTATTGGCATCCCAGGGTCTCCACCTTGCAGATGGTCTACCATGGGACTTCTCAGCCTCCGTAATCGTATGGGCCAATTCCTCTAATAAATTTCATGTCACATATCTATGTATATTTATATCTTATTTGTCCTGCCTTGCTGGAAAACCCTAATACAGTGTTCTATCAATTGTTGAGAGGGGAGTGTTGAAATCTCTTAACTATAATTGTAGATTCGTGTGTTTCTTCTTTTAGCTCTAACAGTTTTTGCTTCACATATATTTTTAAAAAATTCTTTTATTCGAAAAATAAAAAATGTATATATTTATGGTATACAACATGGTATTTTGAAATATGTATACATTTTGGAATGGTCGAATCAAGCTAATTAACATGTATTAGCTCACTTTTTTGTGATGAGAACATTTAAATCTCTTCTAGCAATTTTTGAGTGTACAGTATATTAACTATACTCATCATGTTATACACTAGATCTCTTGAACTTATTCCTGCTGTCAGTGAAACTTTGTATCATTTGACCAACATCTCCTTGTCCTACCACAGCTCTCTAATACGTAGTAACTACCATCTACTGTTTGCTATGAGAGTTCCATTTTTAGGTTCCACGTATAAGTGAGATTATGTGGTATTGTCATTCTGTGCCTGGCTTTTTTCAAAACATAATATTTTCTCGGTTCATTAATGTGGAAAATGACAAGATTTCCTTTTTTTAAAACCTAAATTATGTTCTATTGTATATTTATGTTACATGTTTTTCATCCATTCATTCACTGATGGATATTTAGTTTAATTCTGTGTCTTGGCTATTTTAAAGAATCTGTAACGAACAAGGGAATGCAGGTATCTGTTTGACACAATAATTAATATTTCTAGCTGGGTGCAGTGGCTCTTGCCTATAATCCAATCCTGATCAACATGGAGAAACCCTGTATCTACTAAAAATACAAAAAATTTGCCAGGCGTGGTGGCGCATACCTGTAATCCTAGCTACTTTGGAAAGCTGAGACAGGAGAATCACTTGAACCTGGGAGGCAGCGGTTGTGGTGATCCCAGTTCATGCCATTGTACTCCATTCTGGGCAAGAAATGCAAAACTCCATCTCAAGAAAAAAAAAAAATTACTTGGGGTATATACTTAGTTGTGGGACTGTTGGATAGTATGGTAGTTCTGTTATTTTTTGAGGAACCTCCACACTATTTTCCATAATTGCTATACTAATTCACATATATTTCATTTCTGTTATTTGGTGCATACACATTTAGGATTGCTATGTCTTCCTGGAGAATTAACTCCTATATCATATATGGTGTCCCTTTGTCCCTGCTTTTTTTGTCTTTGAAGTTGATTTTAGATATTAATATTGTCACTCACACTTTTTTGACTAAAATATTTGCATGGTATATACTTTTCCATTCCTTTATTTTAAATCTACCTATATAATTTTATTTAGAATGAGTTTTAAAAATCCTTTTATTAAAATCATCCACATATTTATATATTTAAAAATATTTTATTGTTTATTTTAGGTTCAGGACTGTATGTGCAGGTTTGCTGTCTAGGCAAAGTTGTGACTTGGGAGTTTGGTGTACAGATTACTTTGTCACACAGGTACCTGATAGTTTTTTTTTTTTCCTGAACATCTTTCTCTTCTTACTCTCCACCCTCAAGTAAGCCCCAGCATCTGTTGTTCCTCTCTTTTCTGTGCATGTGTTCTCATTATTTAGCTTTCACTTTTAAGTGAGAATGTACAGCATTGGTTTTTCTGTTCCTGCATTTGTTTGCTGAGGGTAATGGTGTCCAGCTTCTTCTATGTTCTTGCAGAGGACATGGTCTCAGTCTTTCATATGGCTATATAGTATTCCATGGTGTCTATGTTCCACATTTTCTTTATCTAGTGTACTATTGATGGGCTTATAGGTTGATGCCATGTCTTTCTTACTGTGAATAGTGCCACAGTGAACATTCATGTGCATGTGTCTTTATGGTAGAATGATTTATATTCCTTTGTCTATATACCCAGTAGTGGGATTGCTGTGTTGAACGTTAGCTCTGTTTTAAGTTCTTTGAGGAATTGCCACACTGCTTTTCACAATAATTGAACTAATTTGAAGTGAGATTTTTGTATTCAGCATAGGGCTAGGTTATATTTAAAACCCACTCTGCTAATGTATTTTAATTTGTGTATTTAGACTGGGTACACATTCTTCTCCTTTCTGCCACCATGTGAAGAAGGACATGTTTGCTTCCCCTTCTGTCATAATTGTAAGTTTCCCAAGGTATCCCTGCCATGCTGAACTGTGAGTCAATTAAAACTCTTTCTTTTAGAAATTACCCAGTCTTCAGTATGTCTTTATTAGCAGCCTGAGAACAGATTAATACAGGCTTAAATATACCAATTTATTATTATTTTTTTTCTATTTTCTACTCTGTGTTTTTTCCTCCTCTATTTTATTTTCCATGCCTTCTGGTGGGTGACTTGAACAGTTTTTAAGTTTATTTCAATTTATACTGTTTTTATATAACTTCTTTTTAGTAGTTGTTTTAGAAATTACAATATAAATACAAAACTTATCACAGTCTCCTGGTATTAATATTTTACTAGTTTGAGTACAGTATAAAAACTGTATCATCCTTAACATCCCTTTACCCTCCACATTCAAAACAGAATTATGTTAAATATTTTTTCTACATATTTAGAACAACATTAGAAGTATTATAAGTATTTCCTTAACTGTTACACATAAGCTAGAATACTCAAGAGGAGAAAAAAATCTATTGTATCTATTAATAATTTAGCTTACAGAATTCCTTTTTATTTCCTGATATCCCAAAGTTGTTTCTTTTATTATTTTATTTTTCCTTAGAGGACTTCATTTAGCCATTCTCTTAGGATAGGTCTGCTGGTAATAAATCATCTTAGTTTTCTTTCTTCTGAAAATGTTTAGACTTCTGCTTCATAGATAAAGGATATTTTTGCAGGTATAAGATTCTGAGTTGACAGTTATTTTCTTTTGGCACTTGAAAAATATTGTGCCACTTCCTTCTGGCCTCTCTGGTTTCTCATGTAAATCCACCGACATTCTGATTGTTTTTACCATAAAATTAAATTGTCATTTATCCTTGTATTAGTTTGTTTTCACATTGCTATAAAGAACTATCTGGGATTGGGTAATTTATAAAGGAAAGAGGTTTAATTGATTCACAATTCCTCATGGCTTGGAAGACCTCAGGAAACTTAAAATCATGGCAGAAAGGAAAAGGGAAGCAAGGCTCATCTTATATGGCAGCAGGAGAGAGGGACAGTGAGGTGGGGGAACTGTCAAACACTTTTAAACTATCAGATCTTGTGATAACTAAATTACTATTATATGTACAGCATGGGGGAAACTTCCTTCATCATCCAGTCACCTCCCACCAAATCCCCTCCCTTGACATGTGGGAATTACAATTTGAGATGAGATTTGGGTGGGGACACAAAACCAAACCATATCATTCCACCTCTGACCCTTCCCAAATATTATGTCTATCTCTTATTTCAAAATGCAGTTATGCCTTCCCAACATCTTTCAAAATCTTAACTCATTTTCCAGCATTAACTCAAAAGCTCATGTTTAAAAGTTCATCTGAGACAAGGCAACTTCCTTTTGCCTAAAAAGGATTTGTACAATCAAACACAAGGTAGTTACTTTTAATATACAATGGGGGTAGAGGCATTAAGCAAATGCTCCCATTCCAAAAAGGAAAAATTGACCAAAACAAAGGGGCTAAATGCTCCGCGCAACTCTGAAACTCAGCAGGGCAGTCATTAAATGTTAAAACTCTGAAAGAAACACCTGTGGCTCCATGTCTCACATCCATGGAACACTGATACAAAAGGTGGGCTCCCAAGGCCTTGGGCAACTTCACTCCTGTGACTCTGCAGGTACAGCCTCTGTGGCTGGTCTTGAGTGCCTGTGGCTTTTCCAGGTGCATGGTGCAAGCTGCCAATGATCTACCATTCTGTGTTCTGGAAGACAGTGGCCTTCTTCTCACAGCTCCAGTAGATAGTACCCCAGTGGGGACTCTGTGTTGGAACTCCAACCCCACCTTTCCCCTTTGCACTGCCCTAGCAGAGGTTCTTCATGAGGGCTCTACCTCTGCAGCAGACTTCTGCCTGGCCATACAGGCATTTCTATACATCTTCTGAAATCTAGCTGGAAGCTCCCAATCCTCAACTCTTGGTTACTGTACACCTGCAAGCCCAACACCACATGGAAGGCACCAATGCCTGGGACTTGCAACCTCTGAAACCATGGTCCAATACCTTGGTCCCCCTTAGCTGCTTGAGCAGCTAAGACACAGGATGCCACTTTCTGAGACTGCACAGTGCAGCAGGGCCCTCAGCCCACCCTACAAAACCATTTTTCCCTCCTAGGCCTTCAGGCCTGTGATGGGAGTGGCTGCTGTGAAAATCTGACTTGCTTTGGACATTTTGACCATTGTTTTGGCTGTTAACATTGTACTCCTCATTGTTTATGTGAATTTCTATAGCCAGATTGAATTTTTTTTAATGAGAAAATGGGCTTTTATTTTCTACTGCATGTTCAGGCAGCAAATTTTCCAAAATTTTACTCTGCTTTCCATTTAAAAATAAGTTCCAATTTCAGATTATTTCTTTGTGAGTACATATGACCGTAAGCTTTCAGAAAAAGACAGATCACATCTTAAATGCTTTGCTGCTTAGAAATTTCTTCTACCAGATATCCTAAATCATCTCTCAAGTTCAACATTCCACAGATCTCCAAGTCAGGAGCACAGTGCTGCCAATCTGTTTGCTAAAACATTGCAAGAGTGATTCTTTGTTCCAGTTCCCAATAAGTTCCTCATCTTCATCTGAGACCACCTCAGCCTGGACTTCATGGTTCATATCACTATCAGCATTTTGGCCAAAATCATTCTACAAGTCTCTAGGAAGTTTCAAACTTTCCCACACCTTCCTGTCTTCTTCTGAACCCTCTAAACTATTCCAACTTCTGCCCTGTTGCCCAGTTCCAATGTAGCGTCCACATTTTCAGGTTATCTTTATAACTGTGCTCCACTACCAGTACAGATTTTTTGTATTAATCTGTTTTCACACTGCTGTAAAGAACTACCTGAGAGTGGGTAATTTATAAAGGAAAGTGGTTTAACTGGCTCAGAGTTTCACATGTCTAGGAGGGCCTCAAGAAACTTACAATCATGGCGGAAGATAAAGAGGAAGCAAGACATGTTTTACATGGCAGCAGGAAGGAGGAAAAGTGAGATGGTGGTGGGGGGAACTGCCAAAATCAAATCTCATGAGATATCACTATCACTTTTAAACCATCAAATCTCATGAGATATCACTATCACCTTTAAACCATCAAATCTCATAAGATATCACTATCATGAGAACAGCATGGGAGAAACCACTCCCATAATTCAGTCACTTCTCACCAGGTCCCTCTCTTGACACATTGGGATTATAAATCAAGGTGAAATTTGGGTGGGTCACAGAGCTAAACCATATCACTCCCTAAATGCCTTTAAGAGTATTGTTCCTTGTTGCTTAGTTTTCAAAAATTCAATTTTAATGTGTTTTGGGATTAATTTATTTGGGCTTATCTTGTATGAAGTTTTCAGATTTTTGAATCTGTAGTTTTGTGAAGTTTTGGGGTTAAATTTGGAAAGTTTCCAGCCAGTTCTATTTTAGTACATTTAGAGTTCTACCCTCTTTTCTCCCTCCTTCTCAGGCCCTGGTGATACCTGAGTCAGGTTTTTTTGTTATATTCGCTAAAGTCCCTGAGACTTTGTTCATTTCTTGTTTCTAGTTTATTGTATCTCTGTGTTTAGATTGTGTTATGTATGTTTTTTAATTTTTCAATTCACTTATTTTTCCCACTTTGCTTCCATTTTTCTGTTGATCTCATTTACTGAGCATTTTATTGAGATTATATATATATATTTTTTTGCTGAAGTTTTCTGTTTTCTTCATTTGTTTCAAGTTTTTGGGTAATTGTTGAAACATTTTTATCATGGCAACTTTAAAATCTTTGTCAGGTAATTCTAACAAATCTGCCACTTGGGAATGACACTTATTAATTCCTTTTTAAAATTCAGTTTGAGATTTTCTTGGTTCTTGGTATGATAAGTATTTTTTAACTGATATCTGGACAGTTTTATATTATGCTATGAGATCCTGTGTGTTATTTAAAACGGTTTTATCTGGATTTATGTGACAACACCTCAGCAGGGGAAGATCTCCTTTGTTACTGCTGGATAGAAGAATTGATACAGGGTCCTCACAACAGTGTGCTCTATTGACAAATGGTGTGGGGAAGCTGTTCATTACTGCCTAGTGGGATTGGGAGCTTAAGAGTTCCAATTCCCTATGTGTCTCTACTGACACTGCGAGGCGTAGGCTTGTTACTGGCCAGAAGAGATGAAAGGCTTGGATTCCTACTTGGGCACCTCTGAAATAATTCTGGCAGGTAGGAGCTTGGGGTGCTATATTAGAGGTGGTCAAGGTTTCTTAGTGGCCTTTGTTATGATCGTTGGGTGGAGTCAGTTTTTTTTTTTTTTTTCTTTTTTCCCTGGATTGAATATAGCAGAAGAGTTATTTTCTAAAAGTTTTCTGTCTTGCTAGTAAACCTCTTTCTTGTTCTGTTGGCTAGAGAGGCTTTTGTTAGAGTTTTATATACATCTGTTAACATTTCAATGTGCTAGCTTCTTCAGCTGCAAGCCTGGAATATATGAGGCAAAATGAACAAACAAAGAAACAGAAATCCCAGCAAATCAAGTAATACATCACTATGTCATTCCTTGGGTCTTGTGGTCCCTAGATAGTCTTCCTTCTTTTTTCTACCCTTCAGATTCTACTACGCTTGATATATCATATCCAGAATTCTTAGTTGAACTTAGTGGGAAGCATAAGGAAAAGTATGTCTACTCTTATTTCTGGAAGTGGACATCTCTTTGTTGCTGTTGTTGTTTTAACCAATGCTTTGTCTTTACTAGTTTCCCACTTTCTAAATTGGCATAATAGTTTTACCAATAGACTTTCAAGTACAAAATAGATTCTATTTGGACAGAATTATGTAAGAAATGAAATAGAGATATGAGTTCAAGAAGAAAAAAGATACCAAATTTCTGAGTGTTGAAGAAGATTGTTTAGATACATTTTTTAAATGTTTTATTTTTAATGGGTACATAATAGTTGTGTATATTTATGGAGTACATGTGATATTTTGATACAAAATTACAAGGTGTAATAATCAAGTAAGGGTAATTGGAATATCCATCATTTCAAGGATTTCTCATTTCTTTGTGCTAAGAAAATTACAATTTCAGTCTTCATTATTTTGAAACATACAATAATTGATAACTACAGTTGCCCATATTGTGCTACTGAACACTATATCTTACTTCTGTCTAGCTTTATTTCTGTACCCATTAACCTTCTCCGTATTACGCTTCCCAGCCTCTGGTAACCATCATTCTACCTTTTGTCATCATGAGTTCATTTATTTTAGCTCCTACATATGAGTGAGAACATGCATTATTTGTCTTTCTGCACTTGGTTTATTTCACTTAACATAATGACCTCTGGTTCCCTTTATGTTGGTGCAAATGACAAGATTTCATTCTTTTTATGGCTGAATAATAATTCATTGTATATATGTAACGTATTTTCTTTATCCATACATCCATTCATGGCCTCTTAGGTTGCTTCCACATCTTGGCTATTGTTAAAGCGCTGCAATAGAAATGGAAATGCAGATATCTCTTCAATATACTGACTTTATTTTGTTTCTTTTGGATATATTCCTAGCAGTGGGATTGTTGGATCACATGGTGTTCTATTTTTAGGTTTTTGAGAAACCTACATACTGTTTTCCATTGTTGTACATTCCCACCAACAGTATACAATTGTTCTGCTTTCTTGGTATTCTTGCCAGCATCTGTTATTTTCTGTCTTTTGGTAATAGCCACTTTAATGTGGGTGAGATGATATTGATGTTTCAGCTCTAGAATTTTTACTTTATTTTTTAAATCATTTCAATCTCTTTCTTAAATTTCCTTCACAGAATTCTTAATTCCTTCTCTGTGTTACCTTAAAGTTTGTTGAGCTTCCTCAAAACAGCTATCTTGAATTCCCTGTTTGAATGGTTACATATCTCTGTCACCCCAAGATTGATCACTGGTATCTTATTCAGTTTGTTTGGTGAGGTCATGTTTTCCTGAATCTTTCTGATATTTGTGGACATTCATTGATGTCTGGCATTGAAGATTTAGGTACTTATTTCAGTCTTCTCAGTCTGGGCTTGTTTGTACTCATCCTTCTTGAGAGGGATCTCCAAGAAGGAGAGGATTGAGTGTTGTTATCTAAACCTGTGGTCACTGATGCAATTTTAGCACTGGGTGGAGCCCTAAGCCCAGGAATATTGTGACATTTGTAGACTCCTAGATACATAGCCTTGGTTAACTGGGGAAGATAATGGGGAATTTGCTGGGATATCTGTTACCAGGCAAAGTCTCTCATTCTCCCTCCTCTCTTTTTTAGTCAGGAGGCATCTCTCTCTGTACTGGGCTGCCTGAAGTGAGAGAAGGGGCATGTGGGTACTTCTGGGGCCACCATAGCTGATATCATACTGGATCACACCTGAATCCTGTGGCCTTCCAGACCAGGTCAGTACTGGGAATCACTAAGGCCCACAGTCACTATTGCCTTGTTGATATTAGTCAGAGGGTACTGAATATTGCCAGGACTGGGTCCATCCCACCAGGGCAGCAGGTTCCCTTCTGACCCAGAGTGGGTCTAGAAATGTTCAGAAGCAAAGACTTGGAACTGGGGGCTTTGGGAATATGCCTGGTGCTTTATTTTACTGTGGTTGGGGTGGTACCTGAGTTTCAAGACAAAGTCCTCTGTATTCTTCCCTCTCCTCCTTCCATTTGGGAGAATTTTCTCCCAGTGCTTCACTGCCTAAAAGGTGGGGTTGGGAATGGGTAATGCAGGCACACACAGCCCCTGGAGGTGATGTCATACAGGGGTACATCCCTGGTCTACTGCGTCTGAGACCAGGGCAGCACCAGGATTGCCTAAAGACTGTAGTCTTTGTCACCTGATGGCCACTCAAATTTATTTAGGGACGCAGGCAACTTTAGTGAGCAAGTGGTAAAGCTGGCTGGGACTCAGGCTCCACAGGCAAAGGCTGGCCTCAGTGCTCCCTCTGTTGGCACTAGCCTACTTCTGTTCTGTATTACGTTCCACTATGACAGTGCAGCGTTGAGTTAGAATGCAAAGTCCCACACTCACTTTTCTCTCCCTCCCTGGAACACAGGGATTCTCTCTCCACACTGAGCTGCCTGGGGTTGGGGGAAAAGTGGTGTAGGCAATGCAAGATTGTCCTTCCTACCTTCTTCAATGCCTCTTTCCTTACTATGATATTAAAACCAGATACTGCGATTGTTCACCTGATTTTTGGTTCATATAAAGGTACTTTCTTGCATGGATAGTTGTTTAATTTGGTTTTCCTGTGAGGGTTTTATCATTAGAGAGTTCTATTTGACCATATTCTCTGCTCTTTAGACACATTTAAGAGGAGAGATTTAACAGTTTTATATTAAAATGTTATATGTACATGAAACTGGGAATTACATCCTTTGGAACTACAAAAACTGATTAACAACGGCAATCCATTTAAAAATGGGCAACATGTTACAAAGTTTCAAAAGAATATTTAGGAAATATGCCAGGAAAAATGTTTGAATCGATGGCTCTGGGGTATGTGCTTGAGTTTGAGATCACTTGACTCCGTATATGAATAGCTTCAGAGAATATGAAATCATTTTCCAAAGTGTTTTTGTCTGTTTACACTCCCATCAGCCGTGCATGACAGTTCCCAGAGTTCCGTGTCCCTGCCAGCACTGATATTATCAGATTTTAAATTTTTGCTACTATGGGCAGAGTAAAATGTTGACTAATTATCATTTAAATTTGCATTTTTTAATTGTTGATGCAATTAAGCACCTTTCAATGGTCTATTTTCACATTCATTTCTCCTTCATTTAAGTAGCTGGCATTGCCAATGCTTGTATTTCTCCCCTGCCCCCAAATTTTCTACTGGTTAATTATAATTTTCATATTGACCTAGAGGCATTCTTTGTAACTTCGCTACTATTTTGTCAGTTACTGTGTTGATACGCGTTTTCATAGCTTATGTGTTATATATTCACTCTCATTATGGTGTTTTTGATTAATGTAATAATTGTGATTTTAATGAAGTGCTATCAGTCTTTTTTTTTTTTTTTGACGTTTGCTTTTATGTCTTACTTGGAAAATTTCTTACTTACCCTCCAGTCATAGAAATATTTGATTTTTCTTTTGAATGTTTTTGAAACCTTGATGCTTACATTTAAATCTCTAATTTACCTGAAATTAATTTTAGTGTAAGAGATGATACAGGATTTTATTTACATTTTTTTCCTATTGCTTGAATACAACTTATTAGACAGTTTTCTCTTTATCTCATATATTGACAATGTCACTTCTGTCACAAGTTGTTTTCAAATGTTCATAGAACTGAACTTAGATTCAGTCTGTTTCTCTCTCTCCCTCTTTGAGTGACTATCATACAGTTTTAATTACTTTGGCTTTAAAAGAAACATTGATTTAATAAATAAATTTTGCAGTTTCTCTGATCTTATTCCTGCCAAGAATTCTTAAATAATTATGCTTGAAGTCATTTTATTTATTTCTATTGCTGGCTAGTATTCTCATTTAATTGTTACTAATTTTTTAACGACTGAAGTGGTTTCAGGGCCGGCCAGATATTACCAAATAAATAGTGTAGGGAAGGGGCCAGCAGGTGGTCTGGGTTAGCAGGAAATCTTCCTGGCTCTCAGTAGAGTTTTATAGGATAAATGTATGTGTACGTGTACATTTGTGTGTGTATGTGCCCATTTATAGTTTAGACATCTCATTTTTAGGGGATAGGGGTTGTCCTTGTACTTTTCTACTTGTGATTTCTTCTCTGCATTGCTATGGTAATTACAAAGAATGCCTGTATATTTCTTCAGTTAATCTTTGTCTCCCTGCAACTTTGTATTTTCAAACAAGGTAGTAGAAAGCTCTTGCAACTGGGCCCATACACTCTATTATAAATGTTCCAAACCAGAGGTTGTTGGTTTTGATCTTTCTGTCTCCACCTGAGATCGTTACTGGCAAGCAACTTTACATTTTTTTCCCTTTACCTTGGTCCCATTTGTACTTCCTTTAGTAGTCCTTCCTTATGTATTTTGAAGTTGGTATCAAGAGTATTTATTAGTATTAATGAGGACAAAATTTCCATTATATTTTCTAGGTCTTGTAGGGAAGTTTAAATTTTCCCTCTGAAGGTTCAATAATTGAGTCTACTAAAATAAGCTGACAAAAAATAGGTGAACATTAGAAAAGGCATACAAATTCAATACCATGCAAATACACAGAAGTGGTACAAAGTGTGAAACTCAAGGAAGGACCAGATGATTGAAACTTAAATACCCTCTTCATAGGTGAAAGGAGAGTGGGAGATTTTGGCAATTTTGAAGGAAGAGTCAATAATTTGTAGGGGAAAAGAATGGACCTGAAGAACAGATAATAATCTGAGACAAAGTTCCCCTGAGCTCTAGGGAAGGTGGCAACAAGTTAAGGAAAGATTGAGGGGTGTAACGGCATTAGGAACAAAAGTTGTCTTATACAGTCCCTTAGGTAACAGACCTCAGAAGAACAGATGAAAAGTCTCTCTGGGTAGGTGTGGTGTTAACTTTTGGTTTCTTCTTTGGTGATCAATCTTCCCTGGTTAATGAGATTTCAGATAGGAGAATGAAGAAAATTGTATTTCTTTTAAAAGAACTACCCTCAGTCACATAAGGGAACTTTAGAGATAGCCATCTCTTCATCTCAAAGGAGAAACAAGGTAAAGGGCAAAGAAATCTTGATTTGGAGGAAGCTTCTAAGGCCTTCCAACTTCCTTTAATTGCAGGTACACAGCATGCCAAAGCAACATACTTTGGGTTATTGTTTTCTGAGCCCTAACAGTCTCCTTGCTTTTAGTTGATTTTAGAAAAAAAAGTCATAATAAGGTTTTTACATATCCAACCTAAAAATCTCAGCTTGATGTTTAAAGTCATTAAAATAATTTCTGTATTTTTTAATAGAAATTGTGAAATTTTATGTAGAATTTCTATAGTTTTATGTTTGATCAGCATGTTATTCTGGAGATGGCCTACTTCAATTGGAAAAAAAATTTTAATAAATATCACATAGATCTTGAAAAAGTTATAATAGATTATATAATGCAATCAAGAGTACATGATAAGCATGTTTGCAGATTTCAATTTTACTATATAATGTGTTTTGGCAAAGTCATAGTAGATTATATTTTTGAAATTCACAAATATGTTCAATGATAAATTTTGTATTTCCTCTTTGTCTTTCGTTCCTGGCATACAACTCTTAAAACCCGTTGAATATCCAGGGCAAGAGTCTCTTTTGTATGCTAATTAGATGACTGCTAGATGGGGACCACTAGATTGCCTTAGGATGGGTGGTGGTTGCCAGAAAGACTAACTCATGTTTAGAGAGTTAGAAGTTGCAACCCATCCTCTGATCTCCAGGGAAGGTGTGGCTGGAGAGTGAGTCTGATCATCAATGGCCAGTGATTTAATCAATCATGAATATGTAACGGAGCCACCATAAAAACCCCTAAACAATGTGGTTTGGAGAGCTTTTGGGTTGGTGAACACAGGGAGGTGTGATAGGAGGGTGGTATGCCTGAGAAAACTTGGAAGTTCCTTGTACCTGGCCACCTCCCTATACCTTGCCCTATGCATTTCTTCCATTTGGTTATTCTTGAGTTGTATTCTTCATAGTAAACTGGCAGTAATAACTAAGTAACAACCTGGTGGAACAGGAGACACTTTCATGTGGGTACAATAGAGGGCTTACGTGGGACTAGAACTAAGCCTCTCAATTATACCAAGCTATCCATGATAGACGAGGGATTTGATGAGAATCCCACTGCTTTCTTGGAAAGGCTAAGAGAGGCCTTGGTAAAAGACACCTGTCTATCTCCTCATTCAGTCAAGGGACAACTAATCCTAAAGGATAAATTTAGTACTCAGGCAGCCCTTTATATCAATAGAAAGCTGCAGAAACAGGCCCTGGGACTAGACAGTAATTTAGAGAATCCCCTGAAAGTGGCCACCTTGGTCTTTTACAACAGGTCACTGGAATAGAGTCTTGAATTCAATATACCTATGTAAAGGTCTGGGAAGCTGAATGGAACTACCTTCATAAACCCAGAAGAGCACCCAAAGTACCAATGTGAAGAGATTGGAGACCTCCAGCTAAAAATCACCAAAGATAACTGTTAATAGTTAACCTTCCATGATTATCCTCTGTGTAGTCTTGCCTATACTTGCTGTTCTTACTTTTATTCTGTTCTATACCATGGGTGGGGTAGAATGTTGTTTTCAGGATGATTAGTGCATTTCACTTCTTATTTCTGTAATCTTTGGCACTAGATTTTCTGCTTTTAAACTTCTCTTTGTATAATATACATATTTGATCCATGCATACTTAACCTTGAACAACGTGTTTCTTCTTGCCTAGAAGCCATCAAACTCCAAACAGCCAGGCAACCAGAGCCTCAACTGATGGCCTCTTCTTGCTGTGGAACCTTAGGTAGACCTCTAGGAGGAATGTGACTGCCATTCTCTCCAAAACAACTTCCCCTGTTAGCAGGAGGGGGCTAAAATCAGTCATTGTCGGCTGGGTATGGTGGCTCACATCTGTAATTCCAGCACTTTGGGAGGCCAAGAAGGGCGGATCATGAGGTCAGGAGTTGGAGACCAGCCTAACCAACATGATGAAACCCTGTCTCTACTAAAAATGCAAAAAAAAAAAAAATAGTGAGGCTTGGGTGGAATGTGCCTGTAATCCTGGCTACTTGGGAGGCTGAGATAGGGAAATTACTTGAACCAGGGAGGTGGAGGTTGCAGTGAGCCAAGATCATGCCACTGCACCACAGTCTGGGCAATGAAGTGAGGCTCTGTCTCAAAAAAAAACAAAAAACAAAATCAAAAACCCAGTCATTTACTGTATTCTCATGGCAGTTAGATGTGCCTCTTCAAAGGGGAGAAATGTTAGGGACAGGAGGCAGGGAAATTCTGGGCGGAAGAGGATGGGTTCCTGAAGAAGGTCCCACCATCAAGCCAAAAAGCCTAATACTGCATCCCAAAGTGAGAACTTTACATCCCCATTTTCCTGCTGAAATGTTGCATTTTCCAAAACCACCCATGGCCTGTCCCACCCCATCCTATGCCCAAAAAAACCCCAGGACTTGCCAGTGGAGAACGGAAAAGCAGCTGGACGTCAGAGACTATGGTTGGACATCAGAGAGAGGCAGGATAGCTTGACAACATAGCTTTGAAAAAAAGTCCAGCCATTCCCAGACGATACCTTCCTGCTGTGTCCCCACTTTCATTAGGAATAAAATCCCTCACATTTGTCACCTTCAATTCATTCATGTGACCTCATTCCTCCTGGATGCTGAACAAGAACTCAGGTGTGGGTGTAAAAGTCTGTCACACTGACCCTCCACTGAGCTGTTAACATTTAAGCCTTCTGTGATGGACAAGTTAAAAGAGCACTCACTGACTGTAACACTCCCACGGGTTTCAGGGTCACAGGTACTTCCCCCTAGACGTTGCCACAGGGCCCACATGGAGTTTTGCTCCTGCTGGCACCTAAAGTCACTTGCCCAGCTTCTGCACCTGTTCACTTGCATGTTCCCCCTCCTGCCAGGGGTGAAGTGCAGTAGGTCTAAGTGAGTGGAATTCATCCCTGATAGTGCTGATGTGGCTGGCTGGTTCCAGTGCTCCTGCACCTTAGTTCCCACCCATGAAAGGGTCAGGGAAATATTCTGCCTCACTAGGACTTATAACAGTCAACTGAAGTGAAGGCAGTTTATGGGACTGAGCCCTTAACTTATGGGGTGTTATGCTAACTCCAGGTAGACAGTGTCAAAACTGAGTTGATTGTGGGACATCCAGCTGTTGGAGATTTAGAGAAATGGTGTTGAAAGAGACACCACACATTCAGCATCAGAGATGTTGTGAGTAAAAGTAGATTCCTAATTTATTAAAATATGCATTTGAAGAAAATCTAATGGAATTGGTTATATTATTTTTGATAACATGAGATAAACGGATAGTATTCATTAAGCTTATACAATATATCTAGTACTGAACATATCACTTAATAGATATGAGAACTGACTTTCTAGTACTAAGAAAGAGAATTACTAACTGTGGCTAGTACATAATACAAATCCCAAAAAGAGCTATAGAGATCATTTTTTATTTTGAAATATCTAACGATAGTAATCGTGTATATGAAACAGTATATACAGGATAATTTATAAATGTGCTATCTAATTGCCCGTTTATTATTTTAAAGGCTCTTCATTTTAAGGTGATATAATTCTAGGTAAGAGAAGGTATTTGGGGTAAGTTCTGTCCTCACTAGAGTTGTCTTACTCTTATTGGGTCTTGAATTAAAAACTAGTCCTCAGTATCAATGTCAACTCGTCAGTACTGACGAATACTCCTATAGCAAAATCCTCCATGAATATAGGATTCATATCTCTGGATTTCTCATTTATCTTGGTACAGTTATTCCTCATCTATTTTTAGTTCTTTAATTTTTTTTTTCCAAATTTTCTCCAGATTTTTAACTTGTCATTTATGAAGACTAGGAGGTTAATCTGAATTACCTTGCTTTCCAATACTGGATATGATAGTCCTGGTATATTTTGTAAGCTTCAGAATTTAAATGGTTGTCCTAATGACACTGATGTCCTAATGGCTGTCCTAATGACACAAAGGAGATTGAGATTCCAGTTATGTGTTATAAAACATTGCATGACATCATTATTCTTTGCTACAGTTGTAACAACCAAAAAAGCGTTCAGAAGCATTTTTAAAGGTATCTTATCTTATGACTTAGTATTAAACTCTGATTTTTATGAATAAACTTACATTTGTTTTATTAATATTTTATTATTGGGTCATAAAATTTTTTAGCTACAATTAATGCAAAATTCTTCAATTTTTTAAATAAGCCTTTCATTAATAAATGAGTGGTGTTCATTCCTGTTACTGGTGCCTTAGAACAGCAAACATACTGTATGGTATATATATATATCTGGCTGTAGCATTTGTCCTTTCTTTACTGCACTGCATATTTACTGTGACTTCTAGATAAGTTACTCATTATTGGTATCAGAAATCTATTGTCTTTCATGCTATTTGTGTAATGGGGCCTTGCAATTATTCCTAATGATGAGGTCTCCCCAAAATACTTTAGTCAGTAATAATTTCTTCCAAAATAATGTATCTTACAATATTATAAAGTAATATCTCTAAAAGTTATATTTTTTCCATAAGGGCAATATCTAATTTTGATGTAACAAATGTTTATTAAATAACTATTATTAAAGTGTTTGGTACTGGGAATTCAGCAGTAAGTAATACAAATCTTGTCCCAGTTTTCATAAGGTTTAGAGTCTATTGTAATCTCACAGCCCCTAATTAACTTTTATCAAGCCCAATTAATTAACAAAATTCTGGATTTCTTATAGAGCTATAACATAATATTTTTTACTTAAAATACCTGAGAGCCTAATCTCTTTATGAGAAGTTGCTGACTTTATCACTCAAGAATGGTATAACATAAATTGGTGTAAAGTTGCATGCTTTAGGCTCTGAAACTCACGGTATTATAGTAGCTATATTTTTGCTTTTGATTATTTTAAGTTGAGGCTATTTTTACCTTTGTGAAGCTACCAGGAAACAGAATCTTTAATGGTTCTTATCTTAGGGATCTGGGAAGGATAGAGGGCGAAGGGTAAAATATGTTGGAGTCAGGCAAGGATTGAAATCCTTGCCCTGCCACTTAGTACATGACCTTGAATAAGTTATTTAACCTTTCTGAGCCTCAGTTTATTTTTCTATAAACTAAGTATTATAATAGCTACCTTGGTGGGTTTTGAGAGCACTCATGAGAGATGCTTCTCAACTTACAATGGGGTTATATCCTGACAAGCCCATAAGCTGAAAATATCATTGTCAAAAATGCATTTAATACTCCAATAAACCTATTATGAAAGTTGAAAAATTATAAATCAAAGCATCATAAATCCAAATGCTCCTTGAGTTACACTGTGGTTATGTCCCAATAAGCCATAGTAAAGTCAACAAAAAACCATTGTAAGTCAGAGATCGTCTGCATATCATATATGATTATGTAGCCTATGGTAGCTGTTATGAATATTGTAACAGACATAGATGATAACAGCTACCACTTTCTTTCTTTCTCTATCTCCAAGTAGTGCCAAAACACAGGTTCCAGTCCAAACAAGGAAGACAGTTGCTTTTTCTTCCCTTTAATTATAAAATCTTTTTTGGGGCCTTTATATTAAGGCAACTGGTAAAAACTTGGTTGCATTCTCCATCAAGTAAAAGCATTAAAGTCATCTAATTGTAAATTAAATGATAAGCCTGCTTCACTGTGGGATATGAAACTTATGAATATGAGGTCAAATTCCTCTTGCTGGGAAAAGAATAATAATAGCTCCTGGCTGTTTAAGCTGAGAGAATATGTTTCCTGTGACATTTAATCTGATAATAAAAGGCTGTGGGTAACTCTTATGGGAATCAGGCAAATGATACATATCAGGAAATGCTCTGTTCTGGCTGTAGAAGTTCAAGGTTGAGTAACTTCATACTAATGTAGCAAGAGCTAGTTTATCACAATTCAACTAAACAAATAAGTCTTTGAATACAAAATGAATTTGATGCAATTCAGGATTTTACATTCAAATATATAATATAAGTTGGAAAGAGATTGATATTTTATCATATTTTGTTTTGGGAAAACTGAGTTTGAACAAGTTGATCTCAATTTGAGTCTTGCATGTCATGCTGGCTTATCTAATTTCAGAAGAAATTAGTGACCCAAATTCGTTGGAGGAAATTATTTTCCGCACCATGAAGTCTTTTCAGACTATTGTTCAAATGAACTCCAACATGGTAAATCTTTTTCAAAATAACTGAACAGAGAACTAGAGAGCAAATTAATGTTTTTTTTTTCCCTAGACTTTCTAAGTGAAAATATATTTACGTAGTTATTGATTTAATTTTTCTGATTTAATTTAAAGAATTGATTACTTACAAATGACAGTCTAGTAAAAGAGTTTAACTTAGATCTTGTGAGAGTTGCATGACGGATGTTAAAAAGCCATTAGGTATTTTTGACAAATGTTTGCCATGAAAAGTGGTATGAAATTCTTACTGCCTTTTCGTACTCTTGGTATGATTCTGTTGAACACCTTCCTTATGACTTTAGACAGACTGTTGGAATAGAGTCTTGCCATCACAAGCTTTCGTATTCAAAATCAGTAAACCTGATATAGATAATAAGTTTTAAAATCTGGTAGCTTTAACTTTGAAATTAGGTTTCATAATTTACTAGTTGTATTATCTAAAGTTTTTTTTTTAATTTCTCCAAATCAATAAAAAGAGTTTCATAATACTGCCTTAAAGCTACTTTGTTTTAAGGATTAAATGATTTGTGCAAAGGCATAGTACATTGCTCTGGCATCAATCTGCCAGCTCATCTGGATTCGACTTTAACATGGTCCTCACACTAGCTACCTGTTGCATTTTATTTCTAAGCATTTCTAAATATTTTTCTGCAGTTTAGTCTTATCCTTCTATTCAAATTGCTTCTTTATTATAAGAAACTTCATCACATGAATAAAATTGCCATGAATCTCTTCTTTATGAATGATATGTGTGTGTAGCTATATTTTGGGGGGTGAGGAGAATAACCAAAGAAGCTACACGAGGAATATTGGAGTAAAGTCTACTTTGGAACAGTACCTATCTCATATGGGAACATCTTTTGGTTCTTTTCTTCATATTACTATTCTCTTATATGTAGGAAGAGAATAAGTAATGTTGTGACTGATTAATATTTCTAACTTTTCTGGTATCTGTGGCTGTCTTTCAGTGAGTGAAAGGCAGTAGAGTGCTAAGAGCACAGGTAGGTAATTTTTTTTTTCTATGCATACTATAGTAGACTAACATTGGATGCTTTTTGCAAAAGTGTTTTCATTTTTGGTGATTTTCATGTTCAAAATTTACTACAGTGCTTACTTGAAAGCCTTCAGATTTCTGATAATTTCTGTATAGTTTATTGCCAAATCTTGGATCAATTTAATAGTTAGACTTCTGGTTTCCAACTTGACATGTAAAGCTCTTGAAAGTCATTATTCCTGTCTTTACAACAAGAAAAAAGCTGAACAAACTCAAACTCAACAACTTTTCTTTTAATCTTCAGTTAATTAAGATCACAAGGTAGACTGCTGCTCTGAAAATTGAGAGATATATAGGGTAATACAGAGAATCCCCTAAGAGCAGAAGCCCAGAGCAGTACCAGCAGCTGAAGACGTCAGTATCAGTAAGACTATGTTAAAGTGTAGTTGACAAATTGCTCCAGTCTCCGTGTGGCTTAAAAATTAAAATCTCATAAGAGGTCCAGTCTTAGGGATGCCATCATACATTGTGTTTTACCTTCAGGAATCCTATCAGATTCTCAGCGTTAAGATCTGAGAAGAATCCTCTTGTGCTTCCAGCAGGAGGAAGAAAAACATAAGCATTTTGAAAAAGAGCCAGAGATAATGTTCTCCTTAACAAGACCTGCACTCAAGAAAATCTGTCTTATCAGAGTCTACCTACTTGTATTCTACCAAAGTGTAAGTGATCTGGGTGAAGAGAAATACCCAACTCCAGTAGAGGTATAATAAGCTGAGAAAAAAAAAAGTGAGAAATACCTAACTCCAGCTCCCTCCAGACTTCAACACTGGGGAATAGGAATATCCGACTCAGTCTCGCTAAAAGGCTGAGACCTAATCATATGGTATAGAATGCTTCCCCTCCCCCTAGACGTTACTACTGTGGCTTCTGTAAAATAACAGGTTACAGCTAAAAGAACTAAAAGCCATAGGCCATAATTAAGGAATATTAGCAAAACCGAAAGACAGCAAGGGAGGCAAACACAAACACAAAAAGCAAAACAAAACAAAAAAAGAGTGGAAACTTTAGCCTCTGACTCCACAGCTGCCCAAACCAGTAAACATAGACCAACTCTTATCCAGATAAACAAAACCTCATACTAAAGGCTTATTAACCCCATTTTAAAAAATTTGATACACCATTTCCAATTACCAATAAATTATTATAGGGCATGCTTCAAAACAAAAACACAGTATAAAGAGACAGAGCAAGCATTAGGACCAGACTCAGACGTGGCAGAGATATTGGAATTATTAGATCAGGACTTAAAATTACTATGATTAATCTGTTTTAGACTGAATGCTTGTGTCACTCCAAAATTTACATTTTGAAGCTCTAATACCTCATATGATGGTATGTGGAGGTGGGGTCTTTGGAAGGTAATTACGTTTAGTTGAAGTCATGAAGGTGAGATCTCCATGGTGGGATTAGTGTCCTTACAAGAAAAGGAAGAGAATGGAGCTTGTTTTCTCTTTGCCACGTGAGGATGCAGTGAGAATGTGGCATTCTGCAAATTAGTAAAAGGAATATCTCTAGGAAATGAGTCTGTACATTGATTGTCTGCTTCTCAGACTTCAAAATTGCAAGAAATAAATGTCTGTTTAAGGCACCAAGTTCATGGTGTTTAGTTATGGCAGCCTGAGCCGACTAAGACATACAGGGAGCTCTAATGAAACAGGTGACCAATAGGATAGAGCAATTGAGGTATGTTACCAGAGAGATGAAAACTCTTAAGAATTTTTTTTAAATGCTAAAATAACACAGTAACAGAAGAAAAGGATGCTTTCAATTGGTTCATTAACAGACAAGACATTGTCAAGAAAAGAGTAAGCGACCTTGAAAATATGTCAGTAGAAACTTCCAAAACTGAAATGTCAAGAGGAAAAATAATGAAACAATATTCAAAAACGATGTGACAATTAGAGGTATAAATATGCATAAAGAAAATGCCAGAGGAGGAAAAAGTATAAGAAACAGAAGAAATATTTGCATTAATAATGGCTGACAATTTTCCAAAATTACTGCCAGATGCCAAACTAAAGATCTAGGATGCCCAAAGAATGCCAAGTAGGTCAAATACCTACAAACCAATACTTATGCATGTTATATTTTATGTGCAGAAAAGCAAAGATAAAGAAGAAACAGGGAAAAAAATCTTCACTACAGAGGAGCAAGAATAAGACTTACATCAAACTTCTCAGAAACAACATAGTAGAAAGAGAATACAGTAACATATTTAAGGTATTGGAAGAAAAAAGCCACCAACCTGAAATTCCATATTCAGTGAAATTATTTTTCAAAAGTGCAGGATAAATAAAGACCTACTCAGACAAACATTGAAGGGATTTGTTGACAGTAGACATGCCTTGTAAGAAATGTTTAAACCTCTAGCTCACATTATACCCAATGGTGAGAAACTAGATGTATTACCTTGAAGTTTGAAAGCAGGACAAAATGTCTCCTCTCAACACTTAAATTTATCATTGTACAGAAGTCCTAGCTAATGCAATAAGACAATAAAATAATGTATACAGATTGGAAGAAATAAAACTGTCTTTGTTCACAGATGACATGATGAACTATGTAAAAACTCAAAGAATTGATTATAAAAACAACTTCTGGAACTAATAAGTAATTACAGCAAGGTCACTGGATACAAGGTTAATATAGAAAGTCAGTTCCTTTCCTATGTACAAGCAATAGGCAATTGTAATTTAAAATTAACACACAAAAAGAGAGAAATACTTAGATTTAAATCTAACAAAATATACGAGTTCAATATGGACAACTATAAAAATTTGATTAAAAAAGTAAAGATCTCAACAAATTTGGAGATATTCTTTGTTCATGAATAGGAAGATTCAATATTGTTAAGATGTCAGTTCTTCCCAACTTAGTCTGTAGATTCAATGCAGTCCCAATCAAAATGCCAGTAAATTAATTTGTGAATATCCGAAAACCAATTCTGAAGTTTACATGGACAGGCAAAAGACCAAAAATGACCAACACGATATTGAAGAAGAGAAAGTTGGAGAACCAACACTGCATAACTTACTACCAATAGTATGAGACTTACTTTAAAGCTAAAATAATCAACGCTATATGATATTGGTAAAAAGAATAGACAAATCAATCAATGGAATAGAATAAAGTCTGGAAACATATGCACCCAAATATAGTCAACAGATCTTTGATATTGGTGTAAATGTGATTCAGTGAGAAAGGGTAGTGTTTTCAACAAAAGGTACTGTAACAACTGGACATCTATGTGTTTAAGAAAATAAGTGTAGACACTGACCTTAACTTTCACAAAAACTAACTGAAAATGGATCATATACCTAAATGTGAGGTGTAAAACTACAAAACTCCTAGAAGATAACATGGAAGGAGATCTTAATAGCCACTAGTTTGGTACTGAGTTTTTAGATACAATATCATAAGCACTATCTGCCAAAATATTGATAAGCTATCTCTCATTAAAATAAAAATAAATCTCTGCAAAACACACTCTTATGGGAATAAAAAGACCAGCTTATACTGAGGGGGAGAATATTTGCAAAACACCTATCAGGTAAAGGAGTTGTATTCAAAATAAATAACTTTTCTAAAAACCAGTAACTCTTAAAATCCAACAATAAGAAAATAACCCAATTAAAAAGAAGGGATCTGAACAGATGATGCACTGATGAAGGTATACATATGGAAAATAAATGCATGAAGAAATTCTCAAAACTATATCCTTAGGAACAGGATGCTAAAGCAACAATGAGGCATCACTATACATGTTATTACAGTAATGGCTAACATTCAAGACATTGACAATACCCACCACAAGCTGATGAAGATGTGGAGCAAAAGAGCCCTCATTTTTTGCGGGTAAAGCTGAAAAATGGTAGAGTCATTTTGGAATACAGTTTGACAATTTATTTCAAGGCTAAATAGTAGTCCATGGAATACAGTTTGACAATTTATTTCAAGGCTAAATAGTAGTCCATGAGTCCTGCTATTTACCCAAATGAGTTGAAAATGCATGTCTACATAAACATCTACATACAAATGTTGATATAAGCTTTATTCATAATACCAAACATTAGAAGCAACTAAGACATCTCTTAATAGATGAATAAACAGACTGTGGTACATCCATACAATGGAATATTATTCAGTGATAAAGAGAAATAAGCTGTCAAGTAATGGAAAAACTTGGAGGAATTTTAAATGCGTATTAAGTAAAAGAAGGCAGTCTGGAAAGGCAACATATTGGATAATTTCAAATACATGGCATTCTGGAAAAGGCAAAAGTATACAGATGGTAAAAATGTCAGTGGAGCCAGAGGTTCAGGCTGGCGTGGGGGGTGGTGGAGAGGGATGAATAGGTGGAACACAGGGCATTTTTAGGGTAGTGAAACTATTCTGCATGATGCTGTAATGGCGGATAAATGACATTATACAATTGGAAAAAGTCAAAAAACTACAACACAAAGAATGAACACTAATGTAAAATCATAGACTATAGTTAATAATATATTAATATTGGTCCATCAGTTGCAATAAATGCATCACACCAATGCAAGATATTAATCATGTGGGAAATTGTGGGCTGGGGAAGGCAGAAGGAATATGTTTTTTTTTTTTTTTTTTTTTTTCCTGTAAACCTAAAGCTTCTTTAAGAAATAAAATATATCAGTTAAAAATGTCTGAATTAAAATAAATAAATAAACATATATAAAAAACATGAACAACGTGAATAATGAAAAGATATAGTTTACTGTGCAAAATTGTTCAGATATTTGTCCTTAATTTCTACTTTTTAAATTAAATTTTGAGACTTCTATTTTGATCTAAAAATATGCACAAATTTTTATAGGTTTAGATATCTATACACATACACATTTGAATGCAGCATATATGTGTATGTCATAAAATGCTCCTGATTTTAACTGGTTAATTTTTACTTAATCATTTTTAGAAAACACTGTTTTGGATATTTACGCCTGACCTAGTGTTCTTTGAAAATTTTCACAACTTATGACAAAGTTTAAATATCTTTCTTTGTAGTCAAGTGTGCCACAACATGTCTTTAAACTATAATCTAGTTAACACTTGTCCCGAAACTTGCATTTCAGCCAGTCTGGGAATCCATAAGCTCTGAACATGCCATGTATGACCTCATTTCCACCCTTGTTTACTTACCTAACATACTTGGTCTGCTCATATTCTTTTACTGACTTCTTTTCCAAAATTATATTGAACTTTTACTGTTTATGTCATTCATCTATTTCCCAGTACTATGGATGGTATTTTTTGTGAAGGTCTTATGTCCCCAGTTAGATTATAAACTCTTTTATGGCAAAGGTTATATCATATAAATTTGAATCTCCAGTTCTTAACACATTCCTTAAAATGAATATGGGTTGAAGAGGGTTTGATGACATTGACTGTGTCAGATTTTTTTTTTTTTTTTTTTTTTTTTTTTTACGATTGGATAGAAGCCATCCCAGAGTTTAACTAGATAATATCTCTAACTGTGTATTTGTTGAATAGGTATTATCAATAAACTTTGTAAACTCCCTTAAGCACATGAGGAGTAAATATTTACATTTTAGACAACTGATGTGCTAGTGGGAAATCCTATCTATTTAATAAAGCCAGGAATTTCATTAGGCAATCTTCTATTAGTTTAGTTCTAGTCATGTTATTACTTGAAAGTAACAGAGCAGGCATGTCTTTAGAAACTGCCTGCCAATATTAAATATGTTACTAATTCAAAATGGTTTCTCTCAGGCCACATTAATGAGTTTCATTGAAAAATCAAAATGTATGTGATACAGAATTGCGGCTACAAGCACATTTAATTTCTTTTTATCCATTTGGCAGTCATTGCCAGGCTTTAGACATTTTACAGGTTGAATTCTTTGTTTTGAAAATTAAAAAAAAATGAGATGCCTTGACATTCACAGCTATAATGAATGAAATGAGGCAAATAAATTGTGACTTGTCTTATTCAATGAAATATTTATACCCTTTGGAAGACTCAATTACAGTGCTGCTTTCTGCCTTACCCCCTTACTGTTTCAGAAAATGAAAAAGAAAGAAAGAAAAAAATGGAGAAAGGGGTTGTTAGAAGATTTTATAGCATAGAAAAGAAGCCAAAGGCTCTTCTGAGGGCACTTGTATGTCTGATGATGATATCTTCTGCCCTGAAGGGATCCTGTTACCTTTACACGCAGAGCTGGCTGTGGCAGATGCCCCTCTGTTTGCAAAGGCTGTCTTCATTGAAGGAGGAAATTTGGAGGAGATGATTTCCCAGTTACACTGCTGCCAAGAGAGAGTTTATAACAAAAGGGTAGTGCTGTCATGCATGGTTTGGGACATGACAATGGCAATTGTTCTTATGATGATTATAAACTATTCTTGCTGGATCTGAATGGCCTAGCCAACTGGGGAAAGTTTTTCAGACTTGGCCTCTGTCCACTTCCCTGCTGTGTGGGAAAGCAGTTGTTCATTTTCTTGTTCTCTTTCCGTTCTCTCCTGGCGGCCTATAAAATTGAAGTTATTAAGTCTCACAGTTTAGTTAATGCTTCCAGTCGAGTCTGGGGAAGAAACCAGGAAGCAGGAAACTGACTTTCTAAACAGATTTGATGATGGGGAGGCAGTACCCTTAACAGATGGCAGTTTGACTCATGGAAAAGTCAATTGCTTCCTTTTATTTCTAGCAGGTATTGAAAAGAGCTGGATGAACAGTTCACAGGGCAGTGTGGAAAAAATGTGACAGAGTATATAGAAAGGGAAAACAAAGAACTTTTGAGCCCAAGCAGATCAAAGAATGTTTGAGGATAGTTTAGCATTTGGAACACTTCAAAAGTGTGACATGAGCTATTCTTTTCACCTCCAGCCTCTAGTGCATATCCAACATTCTTGGGCAAGCTTTCGTATGTAAAGTGAAAGTGAGAACTGGCTGTCCTGTGAAATGTCCTGTTATTTATTATCTTTCATTAAGTTGGGACCTGAGAGTACAGAAAAGGGAAAAACATAATGATAAAGTTAGGCTGATCTTTTATGGAGCTGAAGCTCTTAAACTTCTGACACTTATTTCTGACACTTATCCATAACAGTGGTGACTGTTTAAAACTACTATTTCAGATGGTACTATTGCTTTTCCCTATTGAACTACTTTGCTGATAATTTCCCTCTGGTTTGGAATTTTTTGAACAAATGAACGAATGAATGAATAAATGATAAAAGAATGGAAATGTACATATGTACATGAATAAAATGTCCTTGACAGTGCCTTAATGCTAGGAGCTTGCAATGCTACATTAAATAGCAAAGGAGGGAGATAAATGCTTGTTTCTATTTGGTGACCTTTGGAAGCTCGCTGGTGTGTAATATGTTTTCATCACATTGAAAACATCTGACAAGAGAAACGTGATACGCAGTTTCTTTCTGTAATTGAATGGCTGAGGTATATCATTCTGTTCCATGTCCTGACCTTGAATAGAATATACTTGGCATTTTTTTAAAAACCTAGAACAGATGGAAGGATTTCAGCTAAACTGAGTAAGTTTGTTTGGGCTTCTGGTTAAACTTATTTACAGTAGGATGGAAAAAGATAATTCTGAAAATAAATAAAAAATACATTTGTCTCAATAAATTACAGATGATTAAATAGAGCAGCAACTGTAATATAGTCAAATTCCTTCTAAAAGTATTAATTGGGGATAGGAAAAATACAGAATTAGTTGCATTAGGTTTAGAGATTTATGTTCAATCTGGGCCATTGACAAACTCATTCATAATGCATTTTCACTGAACAGCAGGCCAGCTCAGTGTTTCTGATGGACTCATCCATAGTTTTGACGATAAAGGAGCATAGGTGAAGTACATTTTTACACATCATATATCTTGTTCTTCTTGAGGCACCAAAGGTTAAGTACATGGGTTTGTCCCTTGGAGCAACATGCTGATTCTACTGTGGTGTTTAAGGTTAGGGGTTTTAAGGACTTTTGTATGTGTATGTGTGTTAGATGATGCAGTCTTATACTGTGATATAAACTTAGTTTTAAAAATCTTAGGTAATTCCTGATTAGATTTCACACCTGGAAAAAGCCAAGCATGAAAGCTTATTTCACCAAGAGCTTTTCCAGATTATGATAGACACAGATGCTATAATTTATGTCTTTGAATATCTTATAAATTTTTTATACAAATACTTTGTTAAAGTTTATTTACATTTTCTTTTTCTTTCTTCTTCTTCTTTTTTTTTTTTTTTTTTTTTTAGAGAAAAGGTCTTGGTTTGTCACCCAGATTGGAGGTCAGTGGCATGCTTCCAGCTTATTTTTGCAGCTTTGAACTTCTGGGCTCAAGGTGTTTTCCTGCCTCAGCCTCCTGAGTAGTTGGAATACAAAGAACAGAGATATTGATAGATCAATAAGCCATTAGTGCAGACACCTGCCACCCATGCCTGGCTAAGTTTTTACTTTTTGTAGAGACAAAGACTTGCTATGTTGCCCATGCTGGTCTTGAACTGTTGGCCTGAAGTGGTCCTTCTGTTTGACCTCCCAAAGTGTTGGGATTATAGGCGTGAGCCACCATGATTGGCCTTGCCATTTACGTTTTCAAAAACCCAGTTCCTGTTAAACAGTTCCTTTTAACTGATGATAAAAGAGTTTTGAATTGTATAATGTAATATGTGTCTAGGTTTTGAGTTAAGCATGTTCTATCTTTGGTGAAAAACATGATGTCTTGGAACCTGAGTACCAAATAGAAGAGAAATGTGTACCGGTCTTAAGTAATGAATAAAACTCTAAAATAGGGTGAAAATGACTTTTGCTTATAAATACGGATGTAACTCGCTTCTCAGTCTATCAATATCTTTTTCTTTTTAAGTGTCAAATGGAAGATTAATGTCTTTTACTGGGAAAATGACTAATAGTATCACATATCTGGATTGTTTATCAGATTTCCTTCTTTGAGTCTTCATTTTTTCATCTGTAAAGTGGGGTTAATAGTAGTAAAACCTGAAGAAGATTCTGGGAAGATGGCAGAATAGGAAGCACAAGAAATCTGTTTCCTCACTCAGACAGCTATTATACTGAGAGAATCTGTGTGATGTAACTATTTTGGAACTCTAGAGTTTATTGAAGGCTTGCAACATCCAGTAGATTTGGACAGTAAATTGTGGTTAACTTTAGTAAATTTTATCTTAGCTCATCGGTAGCTACCCCTACCCATCTTCCACCTCCTATTGCGGATAGCTATGCATGTGTTCCTGGAGTAGTTTGTCTGCAACTTCGAGAAACCCAGGGTGGTTAATAAAGACCATGTTCTTGAAATATTGGGGATCTACAAGTTAATTCCTGATGTGGCTTCTGATCATGAAGGCTTCGACACAGAGGCAGCCATTGCTGTTGCACCTTCCTCCATTGTTGAAAGTTCCCTTCTATTTGACTGAAGTTACTTCCAGGGGACTCAAAAGATGAGTGCTTTCCTTAATTGTCCTTTATTTTTCTACTTTCCTCTCTTTGGGAGCCATAGACTGCACTGTCAACTTCTCTACTTGTGAGGTTTTGGGATTTGGACTGAGCCACTACTGGATTTCTTGCTCCTCAGCTTGCAGATGTCCTGTTATGGGACTTCACCTTGTAATCATGGTGAGTCAATTTTCCTTAATAAACTCTCTTTCATATATTATCCTATTCTATTAGTTCTCATCCTCTAGAGAAGCCTGACTAATACAAAGACAGAAAGCTTTTCCTTTCAGATTAGAAACAAGGCAGTAATACCCACTGATATGGTTTAGATATGTCCCCATCCAAATCTCAACCTGAATTATAGTTTCCATAATCCTCATGTGTTGTGGGAGGGACCTAGTAGGTGGTAATTAATTCATGGGGCCTGTTATCCCCATAATGCTATTATTGTGATTGTGACTGAGTTCTCACAAGATCTGAGTTTTATAAGGGACTTTTCCCCCTTTTGCTCAACACTTCTTCCTGTCATCATGTGAAGAGGGACGTGTTTGCTTCCCCTTCTATGATGGTTATCAGATTCTTTAGATTTCCCTAGTCATGCAGAACTGTGAGTCAGTTTAAATCTCTTTGTCTATAAATTACCCAGCCTCAGGTATATCCTTATATCAGCATGAGAATGGATTAACACCATAAACTGGTACTGCAGAGACTGGGGTGCTGCTACAAGGAAACCCAAAAATATGGAAGGGACTGTGGAACTCAGTAATAGGCAGAGGTTCCAACAGCTTGGAGGGCTTGGAAAAAGACAGGAAAATGTGGGAAACTTTGGAACTTGCTAGAGACTTGGAGAGCTCAGAAGACAGGAAAATATGGGAAAGTTTGGAACTTCTGAGAGACTTGTTGAATGACTTTAACTAATATGCTGATAGTGAGATGGACAATAAGGTGCAGACTGAGGTAGTCTCAGATGGAGATGAGAAACTTTTTGGGAACTGGAATAAAGATAATTCTTGCTATGATTTAGCAAAGAGATTGGTGGCATTTTGCCTCTGCCCTAGAGATCTGTGGAACATTGAACTTGAGAGAGATGATTTAGGGTATCTGGCAGAAGAAATTTCTAAGGAGCAAAGTGTTTAAGATTTGACTTGGGTGCTGTTAAAAGAATTTACTTTTATATATTCACAAATATATTGTTCAAAATATGAACTTATGTTCAAAATAGAAGCAGAGAATAAAAGCAGAGAAGAAAATTTGCAGCCCAATGATGTGATAGAAAAGAAAAACCCTTTTTCTGAGAAGAGATACCAACCAGCTGCAGAAATATGCACAAGTAATGAGGAGCCAAATGTTAATCACCAAGACAATGAAGAAAATGTCTCCAGGACATGTCAGAGATCATCACAGCAGCTGTTCCCATTACAGGCCCAGAGGCATAGGAGGAAAAAATGATTTTGTGGGCCAAGCCCAGGGTCTTACTGCTTTGTGCAATGGCGCTGCACCATAGCCATGGCTAAAAGGGGTCAAGTTATAGCTTGGGCCATGGCTTCAGTGGGTGCAAGCCTCAAGCCTTAGCAGCTTCCATGTGGTGTTGAGCCTGTGGGTGCACAAAAGTCAAAAATGGAGATTTGAGAACCCCCATCTAGATTTCAGAGGATGTATGGAAATACCTGGATGTCCCGGCAGAAGTTTGCTGCAGGAGTTAGGCCCTCATGGAGAACCTCTGCTAAGGTAGTGCAGATGGAAAAAGTCAGGTTGGGGGCCCCGCACAAAGTCCCCACTGGGGCACTGCCTACTAGACCTGTGAGAAGAGGGCCACAATCCTCCAGATCCCAGAACTGTAGATCCACTGACAGCTTTCACTGTGCTCCTGAAAAAGCCACAGACAATGCCAGCCCATGAAGGAAGATGGGAGGGGAGTTATAGCCTGCAAAGCCACAGGGGTGGAGCTTCCCAGTGCTGTGGGAGCTCACCTCTTGTATCAGTGTGATTTATATATCAGGCATGGAATCAAAAGAGATCATTTTGGAGCTGTAAGATTTGACTGCCCCACTGGATTTCAGACTTGCATAGGGCTTTTAGCCCCTTCATTTTGGCCAAATATGCCAAGACCATTCAATAGGGAAAGCCTAGTCTTTTCGACAGTGGTGCTGAGAAAGCTGTAGATCCATAAGCAAAAGAATGAAGTTACCTAATATCATATGTAAAAATTAATATAGTTCAAAGATCTATAGGACATAAAACTATAAAATATTAGAAAAAATAGAGAAATACTTCATGACACTGGACTTGGCAATATTTCTTGTATATGATACCAAATATTTCTTTTTCTTCTGGGCAACCAAAGAAAAAATAGAAATTAAATTTTCTGAAAATTAAAAAAAGTATTTATCAAAAGGCACTATTAACAGAGTGAAAAAGGTAACCTTCAAGGTCAGGATGTATTTAAAAATCACATATTTGGTGAGGGATTAATATCCAGAATATATAGAAAAATTCTAAAACTTAACAAAAGAACAAACCTCATTTAAAAATGAACAAAGATATTGAACAGACATTTCTCCACAGAAGATACATAAGTGGCCAATAAGCATGTAAAAAGATATTCAACATCACTAAGTATTAAGAAAAAGTCAAAACTACAATAAGATACCATGTCACACCCATTAGTTTGGCTGCAATCAGACAAACAGAAAATAACAAGTGTTGATGAGGATTTGGAAAAATTGAGACTCTTGAGCACTGTTGGTAGAAATGTAAAATGGTAAAATTGGAATAGAAAAGAGTATGGTGACTCCTCAAAATATTAAAAATAGTATTACCATGTGATATAGCAATCCTGCTTCTGGGTATATATCCAGTAGATTTAAAAGTAGGGACTTGAATAGATATTTGTATACTTGTGTTTATATTGGCATAGCATCATTCACAATAGCTGTATATGAGACCAACAAAAGTTTCCATTGACAGATGAATGGGTAAACAAATTGTGATATATACATATGGTGGAATATTAATCGTGCTTTAAAAGGATGGAAATTCTGAAATGGATGAACATTGAAGATACTGTTTTAAGTGAAGCAAGCAAACTGCAAAAAGACAAATTCTAGTTATGTATGGTATTAAGTAAGAGTGATTAGAATCATAGAGATAGTAAGTAGAATAGTGATTTGCAATGGCTGATGGGATTGAGAAGTGGGGTTAATACTCTATTTCTATGCCCATTTTAAAAAGGTATAGAATTTCAGTTTTCCAAAATGAAAGGAGTTCTGGAGATAGATGGTAGTGATTGTTGTGAAACAATATGAATATACTGAATACTACTGCACTGATTGCTTAAAAATGGCTATGATGATAAATTTTATGTTGTATATATTTTACTGCAATAACAAATTAAAAAATAACCCTGAAGGAGTACTGTGAGAATCAAATATTCCATCTAAAACACTTATTCCAGTATCTGAGTAAAAGCACATATACTTTGTTTTTATTCTATTTTAGCTTTAACATCCTCATGGCACCAAAGGACAGTTTTAATAATGGTGCTATTTTATTTTTATGCTGTAGAAAGCTGTATGTGCAATGATTTGTTCTTCAGAGTAAAGATATTCATTCAAAGGTATTGTTTCATATGATGATGTTCTAGAGGATACAGAAGGATGCATGAAAGCAAGTGTTGCTAAATAAGAACAAATAGGGAAATTTCCAGGTAGGAAATAATGTCTCAGCTGAATTCTGGTAGACCAGTAGGAAATAGATGAAGTTAGATGAATTAGTAGGAAAGGTAGTCTAAAGCAGATGAAACATGTGGACAAGCAAAGACTTATGGACTAGAGTTAAGGAGTGGAGTTAATCAGTTATTTCCAGAGATTGAAAGGAGGAAAGAATGTCTGGCAGAAGATTTTATACATGCATGCAGGAACTACAAAATTATAAAGAATTTAGGGGCAAATATAAGCCACAAAGAAGTCTTGATGCATTTTCAAAATGTGTGACCAGATAGTACAATCATGTTTGTGATTTAGAGCGGCAGTTAGTTAAAGAAGGTGGGGCAACCAGAATCAGGGACATCTGGAGATACTCACTGTAGATATTTATGTAAAATGTGTTGTTGTTTAGTAAAAAAAATTATATTTCAGAAAAATTGTTGGTCTGGGCAAAAGAAGAGATTATCTTCATGTAGAGACAAGGAAAGGGTCTGAGAGGAAAGAGGAATAATAAATAAGACAACATAAATTTAGACTTGAAAAATTAGAGAGTTGATCAGTATTTTACAATTAAAACATCACATTTGAAGCCAATAAAAAGAGAACTCATTATTGGTACTTATTCACTTTAACATTGGATTTGATATTTTAGACAATATGAGACAAATATATTTATTATGACGGTTTTTAAGTGAGCATATATTGTTTTACTGCATTATGTTCACATTTTACTGAGATTCTCAGTGGAAGCTAGGGCAAGTTTGAGACTCCCCAGGGTTGTTCAAGTAAGAGCTAGGTTGAGAGTCATAAGCATGTGAAACATGTTATGGCATATTCTGTCAGCATTTATTTGTCTGAAAAAAATTTTTAACTTTTTTTCATGTATGAAGCTAAGTTTCACTGGATACAAAGTCCTTGGCTGATAAAAATTTTAAGAAGGCTAAAGATAGGACCCCAATCCCTTCTAGCTTATATGGTTTCTGCTGGTAAATCTGCTGTTTAAATAGATTTTCCTTTATAGGTTATCTGATACTTCTGCCTCACAGCTTTTAAGATTCTTTCCTTTGTCTTAACTTTAGATAACCAGATGACTACATGTCTAGGTGTTGATCTTTTGGTCATGAATTTCCCAGGTGTTCTTTGAGCTTCTTGTATTTGGATGTTTAGCTTTCTAGCAAGGACAGGGAAATTTTCCTTGATTATTTCCTCAAATAAGTTTTCCATACTTTTAGATTTATCTTCTTCCTCAGGAATACCAATATTTCCTCAAATAAGTTTTCCATACTTTTAGATTTATCTTCTTCCTCAGAAATACCAATTACTCTTAGGTCTTAGTTTAGTTATTGTATTTATTGCTACATGCTTTTCTTATAGTTTATATTTCTTTGTCAAAGTTCTCATTTTGTTCGTCAATCATTTTACAAATTTTAATTTTCTACCCATTTTTAAAATCCATATTTTAGTTCCCCAAACTAAGAGGATTAGTTTGAATTCTTTGTCAGTCATTTCTTATATATCCATCTTCTGAGGGTCCATCACTGGAGCTTCATTTTTTTTTAGTGGTGTCCTACTTCTCTGATTTTTCCATATGTCTCTGCAATGGTGCCTGCACATTGAGGAAGGACCACGTCTTCTAGCCTTTGTAGGTATTCTTTGGTAGTGATAGATCATCAGAATTTTGTCTAGTCTGGGATTCTGGGCCTAGCCATTGTGACCTGGGACAGACAAATTTTGATGTTAGGTTCTTTAGCTGTGCTGGGCTGCTCCCTGTGCTCAGAGGTCAAATGGATATGTCAGAAGTGCTCCGGGGTCCAGTAGGACAACTGGTTGAACTCTGTGTGATTAGTTGGAGCTGCTGACTGGGCTCTGTAATCATCTCTGATCAGGCAGGGTTTAAGGTTATCTTTCCTGACTGGGCAGTACCATTTTTTGAAATCTGTGGTTTGACAGGGTTGTGTATCAGGCTCTGAGGCTGAATGAGGTCTCTGGGTTTTCTGCCCTGCCATTTGGGGTGAGCAGTGTCAGACACTATGCTCCATAGATAGGCATGGACTTGAGCTTGTCTTCTGGTTGAGGGTAGCCTTAGCAAAACACAATGGCTTCATTGGGTCACTCTCTGGCTGCTGGGGCTAAGCAGGGCCATATGTTCCCTCTGTGGATAATCTCTGATCGATTCTTGCCTCCTCATCTGAGGAAGGAGAACACCAAGGCTTCTTTAGGTCACTGTTCAGCAGTAGAACTGGCTGGGACTGGATGCTTCTCCATGGATTATCATCAATGTGCATTTGTCTCCCAGCCTGAAAATACTTAAGGAGAGCATTAGGTTTGTGTTGGGAAGCTGCCTAAGGACTCAAGCCTAGCATAACATATGCAGCATAGTTTAACATATTTATATTAAAATACAATGACATGTTTGATTTTCTTACAGACCGTTGGGTAGAGATTTTCTCATTTCCCAATCTCAGAGTGCATTACAATACACTAGAACTCAGGGTTTAATAGAGAAGGCACTCTGTCCTTTTTTATTGCTATATCTCTAAACTTAGAATAGTACCTGGAACATGTATGTTTTTAGTGACTATGGTGCAATGAATCAATGTATGAATGAATAAATTCCTAAGGCTAAACAGTCAATGAATACCCAAACTGGAAGTTAAACCTAGGTCTGATTTTAGAGTCTGTAAACTTCAGTTATCAGTTATATCATACTGCTCTCTTAAAAACAACAACAACAAACTGTAGAAAAGGAAAGTATATATAAAAAACACATTATCATGAAGAGATAAAAATATTCCAAGCAGAAAAAGAATTTAGGTTTTATCAGATCAATTATGAAGCATATTCTCAGATAGCAGTGTTGGTAGGTAAGCATACATTTAATGTAAAAGAAAATAATTTTACAGTGGATTGGACTGGATGATCCATAGGTCTCTCCTATTCTTTGATGCTATAATTGATGCATTCTTGGTTTCTTTTGTTTACTTGTTATAGCTCTGGAATTTATTGAATTCAAATGAGTTTTGATATTTAGAACCTTTTTAACTGTTTGGGAAGCATGGCTCTATACAAAAGTTTATACACAGTGTTGGACTGGAAAAAAAATTAAGGCCAACATTTGAAGATCTAGTCATATTGAAAAAAAGTATCATAAACTAGTTATCCATTTGCCATTTGATATAACATAGATTATTAAAGCTACCTCACAGTAAGATGAAAATACAGCCTTATTTATTTTTGCTTTTTGGCTCTTGGTTTTCCTCAGGTTGAAAGAAAATAGAGCCTTATTAAGATAGACTGGTTAACATATACTTATGCAAGATTTTTTAGTCCTCACAATAGTAACCTTTACTAATGACATTACTTGTACTATTTAACATGTCTATAAGTCTGGTTTAACTTAAATGAGGGGACTGGGATAAATTTACTCCTCAATTCCACCCTGAATTATTGATTACATTGTCAAAAAAAGAGAAGACAAAAATTCAAATAATAGCAACACAAACCTCCAGAAAGTAAAAACAAGCAGCAGCATTTTTTGAAGCTTTTTTATATCTCTCAGAAAGTGTCTGATATACAGCAAATAATTATTAATGGAGTAAAACATAATTAACACACTGTGATTCTTTACAGTTTATGAAGAATAAATTGCATTGATTATTATGTGTACATGAAGGTAATTGTCTTTAAAACATGTATAATGTGGTAAATTTTATTACTACCAATTTGTATTTATGATATAATTGATTTATTAACTTGCCAAATTTTTATTCAGTGAAATTTTTATTCTATTTAGAATAGAATAAATCTTATAAAATATTTGAACATTATATGTTAAGAAATATTAGAAGCTAAATATATCTGCATGTGCTAATAAAAATCATCTTTCAAAGGTTATTAAAACATAATTAAAAATTGATATTAATTTAAATCAACAAACTGAATTCAATCTGGTTTTGAACTATTATAACACTTTTCTGTCATAAAATTTCTCATTCATTTCTTCTCTTAGAAATCATAATTCTAGTAATGTTAGTTATAAGTTTTTAATTTTTTTGTTTATGTAAATAGAAATTTTGGCTTTAAATTATCTTGGATTTTAATATTCTTACAGACACTGCTACTTTAGGCCAAGATTTTCCTTGTCAAGGTGCAATTATTCTACAATTCAACAGGGATATTCTAGTGATAAGTCACCATCCAGTATCTAAATGTGTTTTAGTGCTTAAATAGGAGGCATCTGTTTGAATTATTTTCCTCTAAAAGTCTGATTTCTCTTCAAGGATAAGTGCTAGGGATCACCGCTACTAAGTGAGGTATGGTACGTGTGCCGTGTATCCAGAACAGAATCACTCTTCCTCTCATTTCTTACAATCACAATTTTTGCCATAGTAATTGATACTGTGTATCCTAAAGGATTCTGGCAGAGGACTAAGATAACCTTCAGTAGAACATCTGTAGATAGTGTTTGCTAATTAGATTTTATTATTATTGACACATCAAACATTAGCCAAAGTAGTTCTTATGCCAGTATCATAACATTCATATAAGATCTGTTTTATTATTATGATTCAGTCTCTTTTGATTTAAATATATATTGAATTTATATAAATTAGTTTTATGACAGAATCTAAGAAATAAGGTTTCCAGAGAGTAAGAAAATACTGTTAAAAATACATTAAGCAGTATTTGGGGACCTGAACTGAGAAGTTCCATTTAGGAATATGCTCCAAAGTAGAGAATAATGGGGCGGGCTTACCCCTAAATAAGAGGGGTAAGTTTAAATGCAAATTTATTAATGCTTCTGTCTTTAGGTGGCATATGAAAATTAAAAGCTATATGAGGACTCTTCTCTTTCTTTCTTTCTTTTTTTTTTTTTTTTTTCCAGATGAGGGAGATCTAAAAGAAGAGGGATTTTTTGTTCTTTAGATCCTCTCCTGGGAAGTCCAACTAATTCAATTTGAAGGCTGCTAGAGCACATATGCTGATTAGCATAAGAGATTTAGAAGTCCAGATGATTAACAATGGTTTTTTATTGAAAGACAGTCAAAGGAAAACTTCTTGGCAGTCTTTTACAGCTTAGAGGAACAATATATGGGAGAGATGATAGCTACTAGAACTTTGGTTCAAAAGGCAGGCAGTTTGATTCCTTTGCTTGACATTTTTTTTTTCCCCATTTATTTATTTTATTGCATTTTAGGTTTTGGGGTACATGTGAAGAACATGCAAAATTGTTGCATAGTAACACACGTGGCAGTGTGATTTGCTGCCTTCCTCCCTATCACCTACATCTGGCATTTCTCCCCTTGCTATCTCTCCCCAGCTCCCCACCCCCCACTGTCCCTCCCCTATTTCCCCCCAACTGACCCCAGTGTGTAGTGCTCCCCTCCCTGTGTCCACGTGTTCTCATTGTTCAACACCCGCCTATGAGTGAGAACATGCGGTGCTTGATCTTCTGCTCTTCTGTCAGTTTGCTGAGAATGATGGTTTCCATGTTCATCCATGTCCCTACAAAGGACCCAAACTCATCGTTTTTGATGGCTGCATAATATTCCATGGTGTATATGTGCCACATTTTCCCTATCCAGTCTATCGTTGATGGCCATTTGGGTTGGTTCCAGGTCTTTGCTATTGTAAACAGTGCTGCAATGAACATTCGTGTGCACGTGTCCTTATAGTAGAACGATTTGTAATCCTTTGGATATATACCCAGTAATGGGATTGCTGGGTCAAATGGAATTGCTATTTCTAGGTCCTTGAGAAGTCGCCACACTGTCTTCCACAATGGTTGAACTAATTTACACTCCCACCAACAGTGGAAAAGTGTTCCTATTTCTCCACATCCTCTCCAGCATCTGTTGTCTCCAGATTTTTTAATGATCGCCATTCTAACTGGCGTGAGATGGTATCTCAATGTAGTTTTGATTTGCATTTCTCTGATGACGAGTGATGATGAGCATTTTTTCATATGTTTGTTGGCCTCACGTATGTCTTCTTTTGTAAAGTGTCTGTTCATATCCTTTGCCCACTTTTGAGTGGGCTTGTTAGTTTTTTACTTGTAAATCTGTTTTAGTTATTTGTAAATTTTGGATATCAGCCCTTTGTCAGATGGGTAAACTGCAAAAATTTTTTCCCAATCTGTTGGTTGCCGGTTCACTCTAATGATTGTTTCTTTTGCTGTGCAGAAGCTGTGGAGTTTGATTAGGTTCCATTTGTCTATTTTGGCTTTTGTTGTCAATGCTTTTGGTGTTTTAGTCATGAAGTCCTTGCCTACACCTATGTCCTGAATGGTTTTGCCTAGATTTTCTTCTAGAGTTTTTATGGTGTTAGGTCTTATGTTTAAGTCTTTAATCCATCTGGAGTTAATTTTAGTGTAAGGTGTCAGGAAGGGGTCCAGTTTCTGCTTTCTGCACATGGCTAGCCAGCTTTCCCAACACCATTTATTGAACAGGGAATCCTTTCCCCATTGCTTGTTTTTGACTGGTTTGTCAAAGATCAGATGTTTGTAGATATGTTGTGTTGCCTCTGAGACCTCTGTTCTGTTCCATTGGTCTATATCTCTGTTTTGGCACCAGTACCATGCTGTTTTGATTACTGTAGCCTTGTAGTATAGTTTGAAGTCTGGTAGTGTGATGCCCCCCGCTTTGTTCTTTTTGCTTAGAATTGACTTGGCTATGCGGGCTCTCTTTTGGTTCCATATGAAGTTTAAGGTGGTTTTTTCCAGTTCTGCAAAGAAGGTCATTGGTAGCTTGATGGGGATAGCATTGAATCTGTAAATTACTTTGGCCATACTGCCCAAAGTAATTTAC
>NW_022437007.1:5281274-5351456 GCF_009761245.1 Sapajus apella | reverse complement strand
CATTGGTAGCTTGATGGGGATAGCATTGAATCTGTAAATTACTTTGGGCAGTATGGCCATTTTCACGATATTGATTCTTCCTAACCATGAACATGGGATGTTTCTCCATCTGTTTGTGTCCTCTCTTATTTCATTGAGCAGTGGCTTGTAGTTCTCCTTGAAGAGGTCCTTTACGTTCCTTGTTAGTTGTATTCCTAGGTATTTTATTCTCTTTGTGGCAATTGTGAATGGAAGTTTGTTCTTGATTTGGCTCTCTTTAAGTCTGTTATTGGTGTATAGGAATGCATGTGATTTTTGCACATTGATTTTGTATCCTGAGACTTTGCTGAACTTGCTTATCAGTTTCAGGAGGTTTGGGGCTGAGACGATGGGGTCTTCTAGATATACAATCATGTCGTCTGCAAATAGAGACAATTTGACTTCCTCCTTTCCTATTTGAATGCCCTTTAGTTCTTTTTCTTGCCTGATTGCTCTGGCTAGAACTTCTAATACTATATTGAATAGCAGTGGTGAGAGCGGGCATCCTTGCCTGGTGCCACATTTCAAGGGGATTGCTTCCAGTTTTTGCCCATTCAGTATGATATTGGCTGTTGGTTTGTCATAAATAGCTTTTATTATTTTGAGATATGTTCCATCAATACCTAGCTTATTGAGTGTTTTTAGCATAAAGGGCTGTTGAATTTTGTCAAAGGCCTTCTCTGCATCAATTGAGATAATCATGTGGTTTTTGTCTTTGGTTCTGTTTATGTGGTTAATTACGTTTATAGACTTGCGTATGTTGAACCAGCCTTGCATCCCTGGGATGAAGCCTACTTGATCATGGTGGATAAGCTTTTTGATGTGCTGTTGCAATCGGCTTGTCAGTATTTTATTGAAGATTTTTGCATCTATGTTCATCATGGATATTGGCCTGAAGTTTTCTTTTCTTGTTGAGTCTCTGCCGGGTTTTGGAATCAGGATGATGTTAGTGTCATAAAATGACTTGGGAAGAATTCCCTCTTTTTGTATTGTTTGGAATAGTTTCAGAAGAAATGGTACCAGCTCCTCTTTGTATGTCTGATAGAATTCAGCTGTGAACCCATCTGGACCTGGGCTTTTTTTGGGTGGTAAGCTCTTTATTGCTGCCTCAACTTCAGACCTTGTTATGGGTCTGTTCAGGGTTTCGGCTTCTTCCTGGTTTAGGCTTGGCAGGAGGCAAGTGTCCAGGAATTTATCCATTTCTTCCAGGTTTATTAGTTTGTGTGCGTAGAGTTGTTTGTAATAATCTCTGATGACGGTTTGAATTTCTGTGGAATCTGTGGTGATATCCCCTTTATCGTTTTTTATTGCATCAATTTGGTTATTCTCTCTTTTCTTTTTTATTAATCTGGCTAGTGGTCTGTCTATTTTGTTGATCTTTTCAAAAAACCAGCTCCTGGATTTATTGATTTTTTGAAGGGTTTTTTGTGTCTCTATCGCCTTCAGTTCTGCTCTGATCTTAGCTATTTCTTGTCTTCTGCTAGACTTTGAGTTTTTTTGATCTTGCCCCTCTAGCTCTTTCAGTTTTGACGATAGGGTGTCAATTTTTGATCTCTCCTTGCTTCTCATGTGGGCACTTATTGCTATATATTTTCCTCTAGAGACTGCTTTAAATGTGTCCCAGAGATTCTGGTATGTTGTGTCTTCATTCTCGTTGGTTTCGAAGAACATCTTTATTTCTGCCTTCATTTCATTGTTTATCCAGTCAACATTCAAGAGCAAGTTGTTCAGTTTCCATGAAGCTGTGCGATTCTGGGTTAGTTTTTGAAGTCTGAGTTCTAACTTGATTGCACTGTGGTCTGAGAGACTGTTTGTTACGATTTCCGTTCTTTTGCATTTGCTGAGGAGTGATTTACTCCCAATTATGTGGTCAATTTTAGAGTAGGTGTGATGTGGTGCTGAGAAGAATATATATTCTGTGGATTTGGGGTGGAGAGTTCTGTAAATGTCTCTTAGGTTTGCTTGTTCCAGGTCTGAGTTCAAGTCCTGGATAGCCTTGTTAATTTTCTGTCTGGTTGATCTGTCTAATGTTGACAATGGGATGTTAAAGTCTCCCACTATTATTGTGTGGGAGTCTAAGTCTCTTTGTAAGTCATTAAGAACTTGCCTTATGTATCTGGGTGCTCCTGTATTGGGTGCGTATATATTTAGGATCGTTAGCTCTTCTTGTTGCATTGATCCTTTTACCATTATGTAATGTCCCTCTTTGTCTCTTATGATCTTTGTTGCTTTAAAGTCTAATTTATCAGAGATGAGAATTGCAACTCCTGCTTTTTTTTGCTCTCCGTTTGCTTGGTAAATCTTCCTCCATCCCTTTATTTTGAGCCTTTGTGTATCCTTGCATGTGAGATGGGTTTCCTGGATACAGCACACCGATGGGTTTTGTCTTTTTATCCAATTTGCCAGTCTGTGTCTTTTGATTGGTGCATTTAGTCCATTTACATTTAAGGTTAATATTGTTGTGTGTGAATTTGATACTGCCGTTTTGGCGCTAGCTGGCTGTTTTGTCCTTTAGTTGAGCTGGTACTTGTTGTTCCTTTATATGTGTAGAGCCTCTTTGAGGAGCTCTTGTAGAGCTGGCCTGGTGGTGACGAAATCTCTGAGTACTTGCATGTTCTCAAAGGATTTTATTTTTCCTTCACTTATGAAGCTTAGTTTGGCTGGATAGGAGATTCTGGGTTGAAAGTTCTTTTCTTTAAGGTTGTTGAATATTGGCCCCCATTCTCTTCTGGCTTGTAGGGTTTCTGCTGAGAGATCTGCTGTGAGTTTGATGGGCTTCCCTTTACGGGTAACCCGACCTTTCTCTCTGGCTGCCCTTAGTATTTTCTCCTTCATTTCGACCCTGGTGAATCTGACGATTATGTGCCTTGGGGTTGCTCTTCTTGACGAATATCTTTGTGGTGTTCTCTGTATTTCCTGGACTTGAATGTTTGCCTGCCTTGCTAGGTTGGGGAAGTTTTCCTGGATAATATCCTGAAGAGTATTTTCCAGCTTGGATTCATTCTCTTTATCGCTTTCGGGTATGCCTATCAAACGTAGATTAGGTCTTTTCACATAGTCCCACATTTCTTGGAGACTTTGTTCATTCCTTTTTACCCTTTTTTCTCCAGTCTTGCCTTCCCGTTTTATTTCATTGAGTTGATCTTCGACCTCTGATATCCTTTCTTCTGCTTGGTCTATTCGGCTGTTGATACTTGTGCATGCTTCACGAAGTTCTCATGTTGCGTTTTTCAGCTCCATCAATTCACTTATATTCCTTTCTATTTTGTCCATTCTTGTTAGCATTTCGTCAAATCTTTTTTCAAGGTTCTTAGTTTCTTGGCATTTGGTTAGAATATGTTCTTTAAGTTCACAGAAGTTTCTTACTCCCCACCTTCTGAAGTCTGATTCTGTCATTTCATCACACTCGTTCTCCCTCCAACCTTGTTCCCTTGCTGGTGAGGAGTTGTGATCCCTTTTAGGAGGAGAAGTGTTCTGGTTTCGGGTATTTTCATCCTTTTTTCGCTGGTTTCTTCCCATCTTTAAGGATTTATCCACCTGTCGACTTTGTGGTTGTTGGCTTTCAGATTGGGTCTCAAATCTTTCAGATTGACAGTCTGTTTGTTGATGATGAGGTTATTTCTGTTTCTTGGTTTTCCTGCTGACAGTCTGGCCCCTCTGCTGTAGGTCTGCTGAGGTTCACTCCAGGCCCTGCTTGCCTGGGGTTCACCTGCAGCAGCTGCTGAACAGCAAGGGTTGTTACCAGTTTTCTTCTTCTGCTATCTTTGTCCCAGAAGGATACCCGCCTAGTGTCAATCTGATCTCTCTTTTATGAGGTGTCTTTTTGGATATATAGTGGTCAGAAAACTGCTTGAGGAGACGGTCTCTTCTTTATAGGAGCTCAAATGGTGAGCTGCGAGCTCTGTTGTTGTTCATTCAGAGCTGCTGGGCAGGTACTTTTAGGTCTGCTGCAGCAGTACTCATAAACTGCTTTTTGTTCCCAGGTGCTCTGTCCCAAGGATTTAGGGCTTTATTTATGAGTTTCCGTTATGCTGCCACCTTCTTTTTTTTTTTTTCCTTCAGACCTGTCCAGTCCAGCAAGGGGGCAGCCTAGTCACTGTCGGCCAGTAGCAGCTTTGCTGAGCTGCTGTGGGCTCCGCCCAGCTGCCGAGTGAAATTCCCTGCAGTCCTGTTTATATGGGTGTAGTTAGAACTGCTTTGGTGATGGTGGCCCGCCTCTGTTGGGGCGGAGTCTCTGCTGTGGCGGGTTGCCTTGGCAACAGCGGGCTGCCTCAGCAATGGCGGATTGCCTTGGCAACGGCGGGCTTCCTCGGTAATGGCAGACGCCCCTCCCCCACAGAGCTGGACCGTCCCGGGTTCAGCTGCGCTTGCTGTGAAACTCTCAATCCAGAGTTTCTGGTTGCTGTTCTTTTGTGGGGGTGGGGCCAGCCGAGCCTGATCGCCTGGCTCCCTGCCTCAGAGCCTTTTTTAAGTTGGTGTTCCAGTCGCCTGTTGAAGAGGCACCGGGGTCTGTTTGTTTTCCCCTGCGGCCACTCACTGCGCAGGCTTAAACAGCAGCACTGAGGTTTGTGGCGCTTTTTTTTTTGTTTTTTTGCCCTGGAATCTACTGTCCTGGTTCTCTGCTCAGTCCCCTTTTTGAACCGGTGAATGGGCGACTTCCCTTGGCTCCAATCGCCAACCAAAAGGGCCCCCGGACCGGTGTATTTTGTATGGAGCACCGCGGCTCCGGGGCGCCGACAAAGCAGCCGCGCGGGGCAAAGCAGCGGCGCTGGCCAGCACAGCCGCGCTGGCCGAAACAGCTGCACTGACGACCGTGGAGCACCTCCACCCGGGAATTTCCTAGTCTGTGGGTGATAAAAACACGGCGTCCACTCACCCTCTGCGCTTTCACTGGGAACTGCAATCCTGAGCTGTTCCTAAACAGCCATCTTGGATCGGCGACCATGAAAATTATGCTCAACATTGTTTTTTTTTATTCTGTTTTTTTTGAGACAGAGTCTTGCTCTGTTGCCCAGGCTGGAGTGCAATGGTGTGATCTCAGCTCACTGCAACTGCTGCCTCCTGGTTTCATGCGATTCTCCTGCCTCAGACTTCTGAGTAGCTGAGATTACAGGCACCTGCCACTATACCCAGCTAATATTTTTTTTGTGTTTTTAGAGATGGGGTTTCACCATGTTGGCCAGGCTGGTCTTGAACTTCTGACCTTGTGATCCTCCTGCCTTGGCCTCCCAAAGTGTTGGAATTACTGGCATGAGTCATTGCGCCCATCCACTGCTTGACATTGTTAAAACATGGCACTGCCACTTAATTTGTATTTTTCTTAAATTATCCATTTAATTTTTATTTCTTAATCAATTAAAAATAACCATTCTCTTTTAAGCTTTTTAAAAAGCCTATTTATAATTTCTGCTTTCCTTCTTTTGAACAAAGTTCAGTCCTCCCCTCGTGGCTGCCTCCCCAATTATCAGAGTACTATCCTCAGGGTTGAATATCAGAGAGAAAAAAGGAAAATAATGTTGACCCATTAATATTTCTATCTCCAGAGAATATGATTGGCTGTTCTCAAGTGAGTATATTTCATGCCTTTTAAAAGAAAATCTGTGTTACAGATAGATATTTTTATTATATTTTTTCTTTATAACATTGTACCAAAATCTTCTTGTGGTATTTTCAACACACCAGACATTATTTGTCTATCTATTTATATTTTTATTTCTATAATATTCTAAACTGTGGATGTGCCTTTACTTTATGTTAGGCCTCTTAAGTTTGCTTTATTTGGTATTTAGTCCTTGTTTTATTTTGTATGTAGTAATTTGGGTGCTTTTATTTTATTACAATTCTATATTATTTTCAAAAATGTTTAAAAATTGTTACAGCAAGATTTTAAACCATCTGGGTGGTTTATTCTGAGGCCTCAATTTTGAAAACTATAATTTTAGTTGTGCAAATATTAGTAAATATGGCTCTCCTTTAATAACCTTATTAATAATATATTCTCTTAAAGATTACTCATTGAAACCTCTTCTGTATGGAGTTAGACTTTGGCTATGTCTTTTCAATATATTTTTACTCTCCTTAAGAATAGTGAGCCTATAGATTGTGCCATGGAAACAAATTAATTGGTTATAATATATCTTAATTGTTGAAGAAAGATTTAGAATTATGACTGGTCCTCTAAAAATGTTTGCAGGTCAAAACTGATCCTTATGAAATTCATGAGACTAGGTATTGACTAGTCAACTGACAAGCTGTTTAAAAAAGCTACTTGTTAATTTTAATCAAACAAACTAGTCAGCCAGAAAAAAATATTTTCTTTCTTTAATCAGAAAAATGATTTATACACAAAAATACTTCACTAATTCAAGTGAATCGATATGTGACAATGTGAAATATCAAGTTGCTTGTCTAAGCCTGTGCATGGCCCATACAAAAGGCAGAACCCTGCTTGCAGGTTTAACCTGATGATTGATGCATACTCCTGCAGGAACAGCAGTGAAGCCTTTGCTCACAGCAGCCGGTGCGAAGTGATCATGTGCAGTGCAGCAACACAGTTTAAATTGGCCTATTTCACACTGATAGTGTCACTATGGGAACTATCCTCACAGACTCGCTGGAGACCTGGGGGCTTTTCTTCTAGTGACTAATACCCCTCATCCAATATTTTGCTAGGTGGAATTCTAAATAGGGAACTTCTTCACAACAGGCTAAGCAGGTCCAATGTCTAGGGCAGAAACTAGAACATATAATATGCCCCAAATATTTATGAAACAAACACTGAGCTATCAAAGTGCTTTCAGAATTTCGTTGCCATGTTAATCTTTGGTAATGTTAGAGAGATAGGTTTTAAGTATTTGTGTGTTATAACCGAGTGAGTTGAATGGAAAGCGCCACACTCTGAGTTTGAATCATGAGTCCTTTATTGCCAGTGACCGAGAGTCAGCTCACACTCAGATCTCTCAGCCCGAGGAAGGAGCTTGATTCCTTTTTATACCTTGCTTAAGAAAGGGGAGGGGAAGCCTAGCTGAAGCGGAATTTTACAGAAGCAGAACAAGCAAGTTAGAGGAGAAATCTAGTTACCAGGAGGTAAACCATTCTCATAATTGTTAGTTACTAAGAGGAGTTACCAAGGGCATCTCCATACAATCATCAAGGGGAGTAGCAAGGGGTCTTTCCATATAATCAATTACCAAAGGGCGGGGGGAGGGTGGTATTCACAACAGCAAGTAAACTTGCCGAGCAGGATGTGGTTACAACAGTTACAGGTACTGAGAACAGCATGACCCAAACCTCAACAGTTCAAGGCTCTGAGAACAGCGTGACCCAGTAATGCACCTGAGGGGACCGTGGCAGGGAGGCAGAAGCTAAGATGTAGCTTGTCAGGCTCACACAGAAGATGGAGTCAGTTAGTCTAGCACAAGTTAGGCTATCAAATGAACACACATAAGATAATTTGTTTCTATATTTTTTATTTTGTTCTGCAGTGACTTACCAATGGTAGGCTGGGAGGCTTATGTCTTTCTTTTAGTGGCACGCAGATTACATAGAAATGTGCTATTCGAAGTATAACCCATGGACCCGTGCTTCTCCACTAATGGCCTGTTTCCAGTAAGCAGAAATATATGTAGAGAGACTTATAAGAATTGGTGGATAGAAACATTTTATAGCAATTTGATATTGTGAAAACACCCTACTATCCTTGTAGACTCATTTTTATGAATGTGATATAGACCAACAATATCAATCAATATAAAAATGAATTGGAAATAAAAGACAAAACTGGTTATTCACAAGATAGTTTGATAAGCAATTACATAATGCATAGATTCTAGATATTTGACCTCAGTTTGACAGCCATCTCTGCTTGTATATTCTCTGTGCCTGATATTTTGATTGATTATTTGTGGACACCTGAATGAAAGAGTTGTTAATGACACTATTCAAGGTTTAGTCATAAATCGTATATGTTGGAAGGATTTTCTTCCTCCTCTGTTAGTTCATCTTTTAATAATGTTGGGTAACTCCCAGAAGAAGCACCTGACCACATCATTCAAATATTTAATACAAAGTCAAATGAAGAATCTTTTGGGTAGTTCATTGAAAAGTTTGCACATGACTGCCTGATGCTGATCTATATTCACCCCTAAAGTACACGCTTCTCTGTTTTTTGCTAACTTATTTGTGTATAAGCGTGTATATTTGTTTGTGTTTGTGTGAGTTTTGGTGGCAATGAGTTTAGACGGATTTGTTAATAGCATGAGCATCTCTCAAGACAAGCTACCTGACTATATTAGTTTCTTCATGGTGATATTGGAAGTTACATTATGCTCTCGATTAGTTCACAGTAACAAAAACTATGGAGGCAAAGTATCGCAATATTATGGTTAAATAAATATAGTAGATGCCTATAATCTGAGGGGTGGGATGGAGTTGGCTTCTTTTGGAGGGCTCTGTAAGCAAAGGGAGAAATATGCTTGCATTCACTTGGAGGCTCAGTTGTGCTCTAGTAAGAAGGGGTTTCTGGTGAGTCACCTGTCCTGGGAATTGGTTACTGTTCAATTCCATTATTCTACATACTTGGCACTGCTGGGTCCTTATTTTGGCCTGGAGAAAAAAATTTTTGTGTTAGTGCTTCAGAAATTCAGTTTTAATAAGTATGCAAAGGCAATGACGAGAAAGTCGTGTACCACTCACATTACAGGCATCTTCCAGCAACCAAGGTGAGAAAAGTCATTCACATCTGCTCCTCTGGAGAAGCAAAGTTGACCAGACCAGAATTTTTGCATCCCTGAGCAGATTCTTTGTTTAACTCATGTTCTCTTAAGCACCATATACTTCTCTCCCTTATACCCAGGGAAGAATTTATCAAAAGCTAAAAACTCCATACTTCAGTGACAGCTTAAATATCATTATTTAAGAATATCAAAATGTAATGATTTTATGCAAACGTTCCATAAAGAACTCAAATCTCTCACTTGTGATAAAAAATTCACACAAAATAGTATTATTTAAAGGAAACCCAAACACTGTATCCCAGTTTAATCACCTTACATAGAATATCATTTTCTGTGATACAAATAACTAATAAATAATAACTAACCAGATCTGAATAATAACTAATAAATAATTAACTAGATTTGCCAGGACTGATTTTTCCAATGTAATCAAGATTCTATTTCAGAAGAGTCATAAGATGGATCCCTTACAAAGCAGACTCAGAGATGGAGATGAGAGCATAGGAAATCCATTAGGGAGTACTCTTTAAGGAAGTAGGCCTGGGCAGGGGGACATTGATAATGGGATGTAGTTGCAACCGAAGCCTCACCCGAACCCAGAGGATGGGATTTCAGATTACTCCCAGGTTAAGACAAGGGCATGGGCCTTTGCAGTACTGTGTTGATAAGTTTTTGGATATGAACTGCTCTGAGAGTGGGACATAACCTTGGGGAAGAAGATACCTTGGGCAAGGCACTTCATAAAAAGGGCTGACAGCTGAAGGCTGTGTCCTGGCAGCACTTCCAGCACTCAGGAAAATAATTACTTTTAGTCTTAATGGGGGGTGTGGGCCATGGATCTCAGTGTTATGGGCTGAATTGTGTCTACCCAAAATTCATATGTTGAAATCCTATCCCCAGTTTTTCAGAATGTAACTGTATGTGTAGATGAGGTTTTTAAAGGGGTAAATTAGGTTAAAATGAGGTCCTTAGGGTGGGCCCTATCTAATATGACTGGTGTCCTTATAAAAAGAATAAATTTGGACATATCAAGAGACATTAGAATAATGTGTATTCAGAGAGATGACCATGTAAAGGCACAGTAAGAAAGCAGCCATTGGCCAGTCTCTGTGGCTCACGCCTATAATCCTAGCACTTTGGGAGGCTGAAGTCGATGGATTGCCTGAGCTCAGGAATTCAAGATAAGCCTGGGCAACATGGTGAAACCCCATTGCTACTGAAATACAAAAAACTAGCTGGGCATTGTGGTGTGTGCCTGTAGTCCCAGCTACTGGGGAGGCTGAGGCAGGAGAATTGGTTGAACCTGGGAGGCAGAGGTTGCAGTGAGCTGAGATCGTGGCAGTCTGTGTTCTTTTGTTGTGGTAGCTCTAGCAGTGTGCACTAGATGCAGCCAACAAAGAAATATTCATCTTTTACAATAAACTTGGTTTTGTCATTATGCATTCTGAGATTAATTCACACTTTTTTTGTGGCTTGTTCTAAGCATCACGAGAAACCTAACTAGCAGCATGCACTCTTATCTTTATAGTAGTTATGTTGGTCCTATGATGGCTTTCTATATCTAACTCACTAAAGTTATGTCATTATCCAATCATTTATTCAACTCTTGTAGTATAAGATCAGCATTTAAGTTTGATTCAAAAATCTGAATTTATCACTTAAAAAAAGAGCTATGTTTGTTAGGCGCATTGTCTCCAAACAAAGAAGATTGTTTATCTGACATAGGGCTGTTGAAAGGCATGATATTCAGGTATTGGGTGAAGATTTATTGGCATAAATGGGTTAAGGCAGCTGGAGATGTTTGGTCAATGTGGCAGGACTGTTTTTGATGGGCTGAATTTCAGAGGCATGTTTGCTGAAATGAGGCTGTGGTTGCTTGGCTGGCTTTATAAAGAAGAGGGATGCCACTGATTGGCTGGTTTTTAGAAGCATGTTCAACAAGGTGAGTAGTCATTGAACAAAATCAATTCTAGTTCTGGTAGTCACTTTTTACCATGACTATGAAACAATCAGTTTTTTTGCTAGGACTATGGAAACAGTGACTTGCAAATAGACATCAATAAGTATTTGCTGAATTAATTGAAAAGTGGCAGATACTAAATAGGCTATGAAATATATGAGTCTAGATTTTAGGGAGGATTCTGGGCTTTCAGGACTCACCACAAGAGAGTTGGGGTTTAAAGCCTGATTCTGGACAAGATCACTTTGGTGTATGAGTAGAAGAAAAAAGTCTGAGAACTAATTTTTCAGGTTTTGCAGTGTGCCAACTTTGTACGCTTTGACGTTGTAGTTTACTACCTCAAGTAGTCTGAAAATAGAAAAAATAATAAAGGCATAAAATGAATCAGCATATAAGCTAATTGCTTTTGTAAAATTCTTGTGTTTGGATTGAGTTCTTCTTGACCACCCTCCATCCCAAATTGCTAAGCACAAAGAACTGAGAAACCTTATAGCTGGATTCAGCGACCTCTTTTGAGTCATGAGATAAAACTAAGTCAATAAGAAAAATTAACAAGTTTGTTTTTACCTTCCTTTCCCCAGATTGGAGAATCAACGTAAAGTTGTTTTAAAGAAAGTATTCTTTCTAGAGAACAGAGATTTTAAAAGAATGATGTTGGCACATTATCCTTTCTTTTTGTGAAGATGAGGGGCAACTTTCAGCTCTTCTGTTCTGAAGAAATATACCAAGACAATCTCTCTTCTTAGACTAGGGGTCTTGCAAAGGCAGGTGCTCGCTGTGTAGGCCTTCCTCATTGATCCTTTCAGAACTGTAGCATGGCACAGTTCAGAGAATGTGCCTAGAAATAGCCTGAGACCATACCAACAGGCAGAGCAAGGAAGAGAAGTTTTCTCTGGAGTCCACAGTGAGCCTTGGAAATAGAAGAGGCAGGGCATGTTGTCATCCCAGCAGACTAAGAGAAAAAAAAAGATTAGTCTTGATGGGATACCTGGAGACAAATAGCTAGACTGCAAGGAAGGAAGTGGCATTGCCGCAACTGTGTGACCCATCCTAGGATGCTGTGCAATTGAATGTCACACTAGAAAGTCAAGAATAAGCTGTCATCACCAGACACCCAACTAGATAAATATACTAGTGGCCACAGGCAACAAAGCAGTAATCACAAAACAAACACATAATACCCCATTACCAAGGTGCAAAAGGTCACAAGGAAGATGGTTTATTCTCTTGTTGGTAGTGCCAGTAAATACATGAAGGTGAGCATCCCCGTAGTAGTTTAGGGTTAGATAGGAGAAAGGAGGAAGCACAAGATCAAGAGTTTGTTAGGCCTTGGGTTTTAGAGCAAAGATAAGAGGAATTTACCTTGAAAGAGAAGCAAAATTGACCAAGGTGAAGAATGTTATGATATAATGCTTAGAATGATTAGGCTTTGCTCTTTTCTTTTTGACATTAGAGCAGTGCTTGACATGTAGTAAGTGCTCAATACGTATTTGCACATTTGTAAATATAGCTCTTTAAGATATTCAGAGGCATCAGAATTGACCTGAGAATCAGAACAATGTTCAACATGTTTTCCAGGCTTTTGAAGCCCACTCCAGAAACAACCGACTTGAAAAGCAAGCTGTGATTAGCCAGACATGGATTCAGTCAAAAGAAGAAAGATTCTTAAGAACCAAAGGAGGCTTGATGGAAGCAAGGTCCTGAATTCATGTCATTGCACTAGATTTAACAGAGATTAGGGTCAAGATCGTAATCACTTCTGCTGGAAGCATGAGTCAAAGAAAATGGACCATGATGCTGGAGAGCTCAATGCTATCTGCTATAAGCCACCTGACTTTAGGGGAGTGGGACCTGATTGGAGAAAATGCTAAATATTATAGGTCACCAGCACCAGGGGAGCAAACAAATGCCTGTCTGATTTCATACGAATAGACATCCCATGTTGCAGCTGCTGAGCAGTGCCTTCAGCTGACCTACCCATTGAAGTCTGCTGTCTTGGCTCTCAGGTAAAGTCCATGAATTATCTAGTAGAGGTGATGCATTTGCTGTATCCACACTCCTCATGCTGTTTTCCTTTTACCAATGACCAACCCACACTACAAAATAGAAAGTGAGGACTATAAGATGCAGACTGGATATGGAAGGAAGGTTTTCAGCACCAGCTCTTTTGTGGACCTAGAGTGGGGATACCCATCTCCACTACATGTTTTTAATTTCTTTTATATCTGCATGTGCTATTTCTTATCTGCTGCCACTTACCATTTCCACTATCAAAATCTTGTCAATCATTCAAATTATCATCAAGTCATCTCTTCTGTGAAAACCCCGTTCTCTGCTTTGCTTTCATCCCATTTCTTTTTTGAATTCCTATAGTGATACTAGTTTAAGGGAATTTGTTGGCTCTATATCTACAGCAGATGTACAGGAATAGAGAGAGATTTTTGGAATGACAGCAGTACTAATGCTGCCATAAGCTTCATTCTGCATCCGTTATTATTATTGCTTTCATTGTGGGTAGTATTAATTCTTCCATGCCAGTTCTTTTTGAGAGGAAGAAATTGAAGCTAACAAAAGAAACTTGGCTTATATTTTTTCAGCTTCACCGTCAGAGAAAAATGGACTCTCTTTCCTTGATTCCAGGAAGGACTTGGTATACTGGCTTGGGTTGTTTGTGAGCCATGTGACTATGGGGTGAGGGTGGTGATTGGCAGTCTCAAACATAAGATGGGAAAGAGGACTTAAGGAACCCTGATGTTTTTCCTGAAAAAGATAGATCTCCTATACACATCAAACCTAGGTAAACTGACTACAGGGGTAAATTGAGTAGCAATGTAGTGACTAGAAAATTATATAATGTTTTATATCACCTTATTATAGTGACACTTCCATATACTATTGTGTTATGTTACAAACATAAGGAGAGTACATTAGATTAGGAAAAAGGAGATATGAGAACCTGTGTAATTTAGCAATTTATCCTTGTATCTCAAGGTCCAGAACCAAACATGATAACTTGTATTTTTTATTTAACAAGTTAATATACATATTACATATCTAAACTTTTAAATTATTTATGCATCACATAAAGAGTAAAATGAGCCACCTACTTTCATCAGAAATTAACTACTTAATTCAGTCATGCATCACAAACAATGGAGATATGTTCTGAGAAATGCATCTTTAGGCGATTTCATCATTGTGTGAACATCACAGAAGATACTTACACAAACCTAGACGGTATGGCTTATGATATGATTTGGCTGTGTCTCCACCCAAATCTCATGTTGAATTGTAGCTCCATAATTCACATGTGTCATGGGAGGGACCTGGTGGGATGTAATTGAATCACGGGGGCAGGTCTTTCCTGTGCTGTTCTAATGATAGTGAATAAGTCTTACAAAATCTGATGGTTTATAAAGGGGAGTTTTACTACATAAGCTTTCATGCTGGCTGCCATGTAATATGAGATTTTGCTCCTCATTTGCTTTCATCCATTATTGTGATGCCTCCCAGCCATGTGGACTCACAAGTCCATTAAACTTCTTTTCTTTATAAATTACCCAGTCACGAGTATGTCTTTATTAGCAGCATAGGAACAGACTGATACGACCTCCTATACACCTAGGCTAAATGGTATAGTTAGCCTATTGTTCCTGGGGTACAAATCTATACACCATGTTACTGTACTAAATACTGTGGGCAATTATAACACAATCGGAAGTATTTGTATACCTAAACATAGAAAAAGCACCATAAAAATATGGTATAAAAGATAAAAAATGGTACCCCTGTATAGGGTACTTACCATGAGTAGAACTTGTAGGATCAGATGCACTGCAAGTGGCTTCTGCACCCCAGAACAGGTGCTGGAAGTGGGGATAGGCCAGGCAGCAGGAGCAGGCACTTTCAAGAGTGCTGGGGCAAGGGGTTTCCTGGGCTCCCAAGTGTACAGGGATGCTGGGATCTGGAGCCCCAGCTGGGTGGCTGCAGCTGTTCCTGAAAGCATGGGGCTCCTACCCTACTGACTCGGTAGGGGGCAGGGCTCTTGTCTGTTCCTGGCCCCTGCTGGCTTCACAGAGTGCACAGCCCCAGTGGTGCCTCCCATGCTGTAACCAGTGTCTTTGCAGCAGCTGCTCCAGATGGGTCACCAATGCCATCAGAAGTGTGGTATAGTAAACACATAAACCAGTAACATAATTGTTTATTATCATTATGAAGTATTATGTACCATACATAATTGTATGTGCTAAACTTTTGTACAACTGGCAGCAGCACAGGTTTGTTTACACCAGTATTACCACAAGCATATAAGTAATGCATTGACCTATGACCTTACAGAAGCTACAATGTCATAAGCGATGTGAATTTTTCAGCCCTGTTATAATCTGCTGGGGACACTGATGTCTGTGCAGTCCATTGTTGACTAAAATGTCTTTACGTGATGTGTGACTATGTATCCATGATGCAGTCAGTATATTAAATGCTTGTAGGTATTACTGATATTGTTCTTAAAAAATTATATATGGGGCTTCCCTTGACATGCAACACAGTTTTAGATGAATCTCTTCTGTAATCAATTAGTATGTGCAGTAGGAATTCAATTACTTAACATGAGTTTACAAAAACTAGTCAATATTTTTGTAATAACAAATCAGTTTAAGCTTATGACTAAAAAGCCAAAGTTATAGAATGGCTCTTTCTGGTAATATTTCAGGTTATGTCAAATGCTTCTGTAAAACAAGGAAGCAGATGTTTGAGTGACATATAAAACCAGTTATGTGACTTTGTGACACCCTCAAGTATTATCAGTTATATTTCTTACTGTCATGTCTGTGAGAAAGGACCAGTACTGAGAGTCTTCTACTCAAAACTTGTAGGATTCACAATCGAATATAAGTTTACAGCAATGGTCAACACTCATTGCCACATATAAAATTGTCATAATTTTAGCTCTATGCTTTGATTGTTAAATATGGGTCACACTGAAGGTAGCTCTTACTGCTAAATTTACTTTTAAAGTGGCTGTTAAGTGAACAAATGACTCATTAGTAAAGGACTAAATGATAATGTTATTATGGGAGAAATAGGATGTGAGTATTTCTAAATTCGAACCTTAAATTTGAAGGTTAAATGTAGTTCTTGTGTGTGTTTGGGTAAACAAAAGTTGTTTTAAGGTGGTCCAGGAGAGTACCATTTGTGATTTAGTAAGATGAAGTTGACCTTTATGTTTCACTTTTTTCCCATTAGATAGACAATAATTTATGGTACCTAATCATTATGTAATATTCAGCAAAACAATTCCATATAATATCAAAAAAGAAATCAGGGAGGCAGATCCAAGATGGCCAAATGGGAGCAGCTCTCGAGTGCAGTTCCCAGTGAGAATAATGTAGAGGCTGCCACAGGTGATCCCCAGGCAAGCAGGGTCTGGAGTGGACCTCCAGCAGTCCTACACCAGAGGGGCCTGACTGTTAGAAGGAAAACTATAAAACAGAAAGAAAGAACTTCATCATCAACAAAAAGAGGATGTCCACCCGGAGAACCCATCCGAGAGTCACCAACTACAAAGACCACAGGTAGATAAATCCACAAAGATGGGAAGAAACCAGAGCAAAAAGGATGAAAACACCCAGAACTGGAATGCCTCTCCTACTCCAAGGGATAACAACTCATCACCAGTGAAGGAACAAAGCTGGATGGAGAATGAGTCTGATGAATTGACAGAAAACAGGTGTCAGAAGGTGGGTGATAGCAAACTTCTCTGAGCTAGAAGAACATGTTCTAACACGATTCAAATAAACTAAGACCCTTAAAAAAAGGTTTGACGAAATGCTAACAAGAATAAACAGCTTAGAGAAGAATATAAATGACTTAATGGAGCTGAAAAACACAACACAAGAACTTTGTGAAGCATATACAAGTTTCAATGACCAAATCAACCAAGCAGAAGAAAGGATATCAGAGATTGAAGGTCAACTCAATGAAATAAAACGAGAAGTCACGATTAGAGAAAAAAGAGTGAAAAGAAATGACCAAAGCCTCCAATAAATATGTGATTATGTGAAAAGACCTTATCTACATTTGTTAAGTGTACCTGAATTTGAAGGAGAGAATGAATCCAAGCTGGAAAACACTCTTCAGGATATTATCCAGGAGAACTTACCCAACTAGCAAGGCAGGCCAATATTCAAGTCCAGAAAATACAGAGAACACCACAAAGATATTTCTCAAGACGAGCAACCCCAAGGTACATAATTGTCAGATTCACCAGGTTTGAAATGAAGGAAAAAAAGCTAAGGGCAGCCAGAGAGAAAGGTCGGGAAAAAGGGAAGCCCATCAGACTCACAGTGGATCTCTCAGCAGAAACCCTACAAGCCAGAAGAGAGTGGGGGCCAATATTCAACATCCTTAAAGAACTTTCAACCCAGAATTTCATATCCAGCCAAACTAAGCTTCATAAGCGAAGGAGAAATAAAAATGCTTTACAAACAAGCAATTGCTCTGAGATTTTGTCACCACCAGACCTACCTTACAAGAGCTCCTGAAAGAAGCACTAAACATAGAAAGGAACAACCAGTACCAGTCACTCCAAAAATGTACCAAATTGCACAAAGCATTGACACAATGAAGAAACTGCATCAACTAATGGGCAAAACATCCAGCTAGCATCAAAATGGCAGGATCAAATTCACACATAACAATATTAATCCTATATGTAAATGGGCTAAATGCCCAAATCAAAAGACACAGACTGGCGAATTGGATAAAAAGTCAAAACCCATCAATGTGCTGTATCCAGGAAACCCACTGTAAGGCCGGCTGCCTAACAGAGGGTTAAACAGACACATCCATTTCTCTCCGCACCTGATAACTGCGTCATCACCCAAGCTCGTTATCTGGCCTTGCCGCATGGCTTCCCAGCACCCGCCTCCGCATACCAGACCCAAGCCCACATTCAGCACTAAATTATGCATTCAACCCCCAGCCCGCTGTTGATAAACCTGCAGGAAAATTTTTTAAAAGAAGCCCCATGAGACCCTGCCCGGTAGCAGTCTGCTCTGTATGCCCCCCGAAGGCCGGCTTACCCAAGGTCCCGCCCGCCTACCCATAACCACTAGCTCCAGGCATTTCCTGCTTCTTAATAGCCAGTAAGATTGCCTTCACTTTGTTTCCCCAACAGCCAATCAAGACCCACTTACCCAAAGTCCCACCCGCCTACCAATAGCAACTAGTTTCAGGCACTTCCTGCTTCCTGACAGCTGATAAAATTGCCTTTGCTTTGTTTCCCCAATAGCCAATCAATTGCCTTCCCTTCCCATAAAACCCCATGACCTAAACAGCTGGGCATGACTTCTTTGGCCACTTCCTGGACCACAGAACCTCGCCTGGGAGCTGAATAAATTGGCTTCTCATTTTCTTATACTTGCCTCAGTTTCCTCATTTTACATCGGCAATAAACCTTACACCCATCTCACATGCAAGGACACGCATACGCTCAAAATAAAGGAATGGAGAAAGATTTACCAAGCAAATCGAGAGCAAAAAAAAAGCAGGAGTTGCAATTCTAGTCTGTGATAAAATAGACATTAAACCAACAAAGATCAAAAGAGACAAAGAAGGGCATTACATAATGGTAAAAGGATCAATGCAACAAGAAGAGCTAATGATCCTAAATATATACACACCCAATACAGGAGCACCCAGATACATAAAGCAAGTTCTTAATGACCTACAAAGAGACTTAGAATTCCACACAATAATAGTGGAAACTTTAACACTCCACTGTCAATATTAGATCAACAAGGCAGAAAATTAACAAGGATATCCAGGACTTGAACTCAAATCTGGACCAAGTAAACATAATAGAGATACGCAGAACTCTCCATCCCAAATCCACAGAATATGCATTCTTCTCAGCACCATGTCACACCTAGTCTAAAATTGACCAAATATTTGGAAGTAAATCATTCCTCAGCAAACACATAAGAACAGAAATCATAAAAGTCTCTCACCACAGTGCAATCAAATTTGAACTCAGGATTAAGAAACTAACTCAGAATCACACAATCTCATGGAAACTGAACAACTGACTTTTGAATGTTGACTGGATAAATAATGAAATAACGGCAGAAATAAAGATGTTCTTCAAAACCAGCGAGAATGAAGACACAATGTACCAGAATCTCTGGGACACATTTAAAGTGTGCCTAGAGGAAAATATATAGCAATAAATGCCCAAATGAGAAGCAAGGAAAGATCAAAAATTGAAACCCTATCGTCAAAATTGAGAGTTAGAGGAGCAAGGTCAAAACTGAAAAGCTAGCAGAAGACAAGAAATAACTAAGATCAGAGCAGAACTGAAGGAGCTAGAGACACAAAAACCCTTCAAAAAATCAGTAAATCCAGGAGCTGGTTTTTGGAAAAGATCAACAAAATAGACCGCTAGCCAGATTAATAAAAAAGAAAAGAGAGAATAATCAAATAGATGCAATAAAAAATGATAAAGGGGATATCATCACAAATTCCACAGAAATAAAACTACCATCAGAGATTACTACAAACAACTCTATGCACACAAACCATTAAACCTGGAAGAAATGGATAAATTCCTAGACACTTGCACCCTCCCAGGCCTAAACCAGGAAGAATCAAAACCCTGAATAGACCAATAACAAGGGCTGAAGTCGAGGCAGCAATTAATAGCCTACCAACAAAAAAAAGCCCAGGTCCAGATGGGTTCACAGCCAAATTCTACCAGACATACAAAGAGGAGCTGGTACCACTCCATCTGAAACTATTCCAAACAATCCAAAAAGAGGGAATCCTTCCCAAATCATTTTATGAGACCAACATTATCCTGATACCAAACCTGACAGAGATTCAAGAAAAAAAGAAAACTTCAGGCCAATATCTATGATGAACATAGATGCAAAAATCTTCAATAAAATACTGGCAAACCGATTGTAACGGCACATCGAAAAGCTTATCCATCACAATCAAGTAGGATTCATCCTGGGGATGCAAGGCTGGTTCAGCATACACAAGTCTATAAACGTAATCCGCCATGTGAACAGAACCAAAGACAAAAACCACATGATTATCTCAATAGATAACAGAGAAGGCCTTTGACAAAATTCAACAGCCCTTTATGCTAAACATTCTCAAACTAGTTATCCATGGAACGTATGTCAAAATAATAAAAGCTATTTATGACAAACCCACAGCCAATATCATACTGAATGGGCAAAAACTGGAAGTGTTGACTTTGAAATCTGGCACTAGACAAAGGTGCCCTCTCTCACCACTCCTATTCAATATAGTGTTGGAAGTTGTAGCCAGAGCAATCAGGCAAGAAAAAGAAATAAAGGGTATTCAAATAGGAAAGGAGGAAATCAAATTGTCTCCATTTGCAGATGACTTGATTGTATACTTAGAACACACCATCATCTCAGCCCAAAATCTTCTGAAACTGATAAACAACTTCAGTAAAATCTCAGGATACAAAATCAATGTGCAGAAATCACAAGCATTCCTATACACCAACAACAGACTCAAAGAGAGCCAAATCAAGAACGAACTGCCATTCACAACTGCTACAAAGAAAATAAAATACATAGGAATACAACTAACAAAGGATGTAAAGGACCTCTTCAAGGAGAACTACAAACCACTGCTCAAGGAAATAAGAGATGACACAAACAGATGGGAAACATTCTATGCTCATGGTTAGGAAGAATCAATATTGTGAAAATGGACATACTGCCCAAAGTGATTTACAGATTGAATGCTGTCCCCATCAAGCTACCTATGACCCTTTTCACATAACTGGAAAAAACCACCTTAAACTTCATATGGAACCAAAAGAGAGCCCGCATAGCCAAGACAATTCTAAACAAAAAGAACAAAGCTGGAGGCATCATGCTACATAACTTCAAACTGTACTACAAGGCAACAGTAATCAAAACAGCATGGTACCAGTACCAAAACAGAGATATAGACCAATGGAATGGAACAGAGGCCTCAGAGGCAATGCCAAACATCTACAACCATATAATCTTTGACAAACCTGACAGAAACAAGCAATGGGGAAAGGATTCCATGTTTAATAAATGTTGTTGGGAAAAGTGGCTAGCCATGTGTAGAAAGCAGAAATCGGACCATTTCCTGACACCTTATACTAAAATTAACTCCAGATGGATTAAAGACAAACCTAAGACCAAACACCATTAAAGCCCTAGAAGAAAACATAGGCAAAACCATTCAGGACATAGGCTATAGGCAAGGACTTCATGACTAAAATGCCAAAAGCATTGCCAACAAAAGCCGAAACAGACAAATGGAATCTAATTATACTCCAGAGCTTCTATACAGCAAAAGAAACAATCATTGGAGTGAACTAGCAACCAACAGAATGGGAAAATTTTTTTTCAATCTACCTATCTGACAAAGGGCTAATATCCAGAATCTACAAAGAACAAAACAGATTTATAAAACAAACAAACAAACAAACAAACCCATTCAAAAGTGGGGGAAGGATAGAATTCTTCACTTTTCAAAAGGAGACATTTATGAGTCTAACGAACATATGAAAAAATGCTCATCATCACTGGTCATTAGAGAAATGCAGATCAAAACCACATTGAGACACCATCTCTTGCCAGTGAGAATGGCGATCATTAAAAAATCGGGAGACAACAGATGCTGGAAAGGATGTGGAGAAATAGGAACCATTTTACACTGTTGGTGGGAGTGTAAATTAGTTCAACCATAGTGGAAGACAGTGTGGGGATTCCTCAAGGACCTAGAAATAGAAATTCCATTTGACCCAGCAATCCCATTACTGGGTATATATCCAAAGGATTATAAGTCATTCTATTATAAAGACACATGCACACATGTTCATTTTGGCAATGTTTACAATAGCAAAGACCTGGAACCAACCAAAATGCCCATCAATGATAGACTGGACCAAGAAAATGTTACACATACATACCATGGAATAGTATGCAGCCATAAAAAATGATGAATTCATTTCCTTTGTAGGGACATGGATGAATCTGGAAACCATCATTATCAGCAAACTGACACAAGAACAGATAAACACCACATGTTCTCACTCATAGGTGAGTGTTGAACAATGAGAACACATGGACACAGGGAGGGGAGTATCACACTCTGGGGTCTGTTGCTGGGGGCTAGGGGAGGAACAGCAGGGGGTGGGGAGGTTGGGGAGTCATAACACTAGGAGAACTGCCATATTAGGTGATGGGGGGGGATGGAGGCAGCAAACTGCATTGCCATATATATACATAGGCAATAATCCTGCATGTTTTGCATATGTACCCCAGAACCTAAAAAGTATAATAAAATACATATAAAAACAAAGAAACAAAGAAATCAGTAAGTTTTCCCACAAGTGTTTTTTTTCCTCTAATTCATGCATGTCATTTGGGTGACAGCTGTGCATTCAGAATTGAGAAAACAATAACAAAGCTTAATGAGATTTGTAAATTTATATAATAAAAGACTGCTCAAGCAGCCAGACTCATTTTTGCAGTCATTTAAAACTCTATTGCAGAAGGAACTTTATTTTGAATAAGTAACATTTTTCTTTCTCTTAATCAGACAGGAAATTTAGCAGATTTTTCTCTATATGGATTGTTAAAAATTTCTTATATTTGAGTGTGGTAGGGTGAATCACAATTTCTCAGAGACGTCCGTGTCCTAATCCCTGGATTCTGTGACTTTTCATGGAAAAAAGAACTTCTCAAATGTGATTATGTTAAGGTTCTTCCTTGGGGATATTTTCCTGGGTTATCTAGGCAGGCTCTGTGTAGTTTATGAGGGTCTTTATAAGAGGGATGCAGGAATATCAGGGTAAGTAGTAGGAGATGTTACAAAGGAAGCAAGAGTTTGGAGTGATGTAAGGACAGGCCAACAAACCAAGGAATGCAGATAGCTCCTAGAAACTGGAAAAGCCAAGGAAATTGATTCAATCCCAGAGATCTCAGAAGGATGTAGCTCTGCAGACACCTTGATGAAAGCCACATAAGACTCATTCTGCATTTCTGATCTCTGAAACTGGAAGCAGATAAATTGTATTGTTTTAAGCCACTAAGTTTATGGCAATTTCTTACAGCAGCAATAGGAAGCTAATATACTGAATCAGTGATATGGTACATATATGGAAATTGTTGCACCATTTGGTGTGCATGAGTAAAAATCTGAGGGTAAGCCCAATTAATTTTATAATAATTATTTATTTATATTACCAATCACCTTGGAAGTAAGGCTTCTTTCCCGAGAACTGAAATGATGAGAACTGTATTGTTAATTAACTAACTCATGCATTCAGCAATTTTTTTTGTGTGTGCTTGGTAAACAAAACATACTTTTATACAAAATAATGGGGAAGATGATAGGCATTAAGAGAATAATTTCACATTAATGTATTGTATTTTTATAGAGCATAAGATGTTATAAGTGTTCAAAATGGGAAATTGATTTAGCGATATCAGAAAATGCTTTCCTGAAGAAATGTTGTTTCACCAAGACTTGCCGAGATATATAAACAAGAAGCTACATATATGAGATCAGTAGGAGCAAATAGAGCTTTTTGGCCATCTAAGTTTTTTTTTTTTTTTTTGAGGAGACCCTGGCACACTGCCCATAGGGTCACCCCTAGGGTAACCCTCTTTTGTTCACAAAGCTTGTCGCAAATGAAGCAAACTCTGCATTGAAATGACAGTATTTTTTGTTTGTTTTTGTTAGTTTCTTTTTATAATTTTCAAAATTTTTTATTTTTCATTATACTTTAAATTCTGGGGTACATGTGCAAATCACATAGAATTGTTACGTGGTAGATAACATTAAGGGAAATACCTAAAAATTTTAAATAACTTTAAGTGATTTGAGAAGGGATTCATGGCTTTTAAAAAATATCTGGGGCACCTGTAATCCCAGCACTTTGGGAGGCCAAGGCAGGCAGATCACTTGAGGTCATGAGTTTGAGACCAGCCTGGCCAACATGGTGAAAGCCCATCTCTATTATAAATAGAAAAATTAGCTGGGCATGGTGGCACAAACCTGGAATCTCAGCCACTCAGGAGGCAGAGGCAGGAGACTCATTTGAACCTGGGAGGCAGAAGTTTCAGTGAGCCAGGATTGCGCCACTGCACTCCAGCCTGGGCAACAGAGTGAGACTCCATCTCAAAAAAAAAAAAAAAAAAAAGAAAAATCTGGGACAACATGAAAATGGATTGGAAGGAAAAAGAAGATATGCAGGAATATCATTTATGAGTGATTTAATCAGTCTAAGAACATGATTAATATTATGTTTTGATTAGGACAGAATAAATGGGAATGGAAGATTCAAGGGAAATTTAAGAAATGCAGTTGACAGAGAGGAAGAAGGTGGAATATAAAGAACATGCAACACATATAGCCCTAAGTTAAGCAGTAAAGAAAAACATTAATATCTCACTTATTTTGTCACATTTCGTCTGTTATATGGAAATACAAATGCAAAGTTTTAAAAATAGTCTAAGTAAAAAGAGCCAGTACCTGGAAAATTCAAGTTTCTTATTGCTGAAGGTAAGAAGGAGTTATAGAATTGAAGATGGATCAGCAACCACTTTATGAGAGACCTTGTTTGCCATGACAAAGAGCTTGGACCTGATCCTATAGCATGGCACACTACATAGTGGTTTGTAAGCAGGAAAGATTTGTGCATTAGAAGAACTCTCAAGGCAATGAAAAAAGACTACTGTATAGGCCTTGTGTAAACAGAAAAGAAGGAGATGTAGAGGCACTGTGTATGAGTGAGAAGTATTGTAGGATTGTGCCTTCAGGGAATTCACCAGGGATGGCTGAGGTCTTTCCGAAAGCTCAGGGTATGGGGTGAGGCCATAAAATCTGAAGCATTCAAGAGATATCTAATAGGAGAGATCACGGTTGGGAGATAAGACAAAAATGAAGAAAAAACCTACAGTTGCTTAGGTAGGACCTTCCAAATGCCCATCTGTACATTTTGGGTCCATTTTGTCCAACTTGGATCAGGAGTGTGGTACCATCAACTAAGGTGGATAATATAGGAAAATTGGATGGTATAGAAAGGAGATCATGAGTGAGAATAATAAGATAGCTATTATACAACACCCTTTTATTTAAATAGTTTCATAAAGGAAATATGTCATCAGCAATGTCTGTTGGTAGAATATGTCAGAGTGAAGATGTAAGTATAGCTTTGAAAATGAAGTATGATTTTAATGTAGATTTCTACTATATAGTGTCTTTAATATAATGTTTTATCATGAATTCATAGATGTATTTTCCATAGAATTTCTATAATTTCTTAATGGTTATAAGAAGCTTGGATCCTATTTAAGACTTTATTTTATGAGTTACTCATTAATACCTGGAACAAGTAGTGTGTTGAAACTGGTTGATACTGCCCATACCAGATGATTGTTAAATATTCATAAAGTTTAATAACAACACAGTCAGTAAATATTTAATTATATAAACTTACAACTAAATTAATTGTACTAAAAACAAAGGCAACAAATATTCAAAACATTGCTTCCTACTTATTTTACTGCATCTTTAATAGCTGCGCTCTTGCGGATATTAGCATTTATTGTATCTACATGGTGGAAATATTACATAGTGATGTGTTACTGCACATCTCCTCCCAACTCTGTTTTCAATGATATTAGTTTAATAGCTTGAAATTAGTCATGGTAAGAGTATTTACATTATGGAGATTAGCAAATGCTACAAATTAGGACTCATTGTTTTATTCATTGTGTAAAATTAAAAGAATGATAGAGAAAAGATAAATAGGGCATATTAAATTCAAAAGCATGTATGTCCGTTGCCATTACATTGCAAATGGCAAAAGAATGGGAGAAATTCTGCCAATATTTGAAAATTATTATCTGATTTGACAAATGATTTACATACATTGCTGTTGAATATCAATGTTTCAACATATATCTTTGTTTTATTGTCATTATAAATATTAATGTAAATCTTTTCATAAAGACCAACCAACTTTGATGCCAGAACTATACTCATTCATCACTTGCCACCAAAGTTTGGCTACTGATACAAGAATTTGGCAAAAATCAGTGAAAATATTCTGTGAGAATCAATTGCCTCCATGTGTGTACCTATATCAATTGTATATATATTTTGTTATTATTTGTAAGTTGTGTGATATACATCCTTATATATCCATATATAGTAAACTATATACCATAAATATATAATAAACTATATACATATATATATACCATATAAATGTACACTACACAAATACACACACTCGCGCGCACACACACACACACACACCCCCCCATGCACAGAGAGAGACTTTTCTTCCTTTTTTCTCCCCAGAGACCTTATTAAACATTTACCAGCAAACCATTGCCTGAAGTCTTTCTACAAAAGATCTTTCAAATGCTATTATGCAGTTTTAACAATTCCAAGAGTCCTAATTCTCTTTTCTATTGATTCTCAGCCTTATATTAATGGTTTGATGTTCTCCAGGAAAGACATGATCTAGATTCATCGATCCTGGATACTGTCTTAAGAGGAAAGAAAGTTTCCTACTAGATAGCCCTAATCTTAAACTCTGCCTAGATCTGCTGTGAAAAACAGAGAGAGAGGTATAAACAGAAATATTATAATCACTAAGACTCATGTCCTCTGTTGCTGGGGCCCCTGGAAATTATGGGTAGTATAAAATATGGCAGAGACTGAAGGCATCTAGAAGACCCAGTGAGCAGCTGGCATGAGGTTTTCCTCAAGTCAGACTGGGGAGGCAATTCACCCTTGTTGGAGGCTCCAGAAATTCCATAGTTAATTAGGAAATTTTGCTACTTTTTCCCTTTAAATTTCTTAGAAATTTAAGCTTTAAGATTGATACTGGGGTCAACGGCTTACCTTCTTTAAGAAGAGCTTAGGAAAGCCTGCCTTTTAGAAAAAGAATACTAGGCTAGGTGGAGCTTGGATGTGATCCTGCATAATTCTGAGATTTCTCCTTTCTTCTCTTAGAAGACATCCTAATAAGAAGATAAAGTGATTGAAGAAAGGGATTACTTGGCAGACAGATGAGAGAACTGGGTTCTTGACCACACTTTGCCATGAACTTGGGTAAGTTACTAAGTCTCCTTGTCTGTATAACTAGTAACTTTTACAGAGAGCATCTTTTCCAAAGTTGGTATTATTTATTTCTAAGGATATATCTTATAAACAATTTATATTGCAATTTTCTCAAAATTAAATAGTACTTTCTCAGTGGTAAAGTGAGTATCCTGAGAGTTGAAGAGATGCAGAATATAAACAGTTAGATGTCTCCCATAATAAATGAGTAGAAGTGCCCAAGAATCAAAACCCTGGGCTGCTGTAACCTGGAGAGATGTCTGGTGTCGACATGAAAACATGTACCTTTTAGGAAAAATCTCAGCTTGAAATATATTTTCTTGCCAAAATTCAGAGCAGCTATGTTGTTTAACACATAATTACACAGTAATTTCTTTTTATGTCATTTCAATTATTTCATTTTATTCTTGGACTGGCAGCCTAGTTGGAGTGGAGCACAGTTATCCATGCATGATTATTAGTAACATCATTATTCTGCTACGTAATATGGTTTGTTTACTTATATCTGAATCTGAAGTTTATTTATAAAATGTTTTATTGTGAAAAGTGAATTTTACTTCTTCTAAGTATAAAACTATAAGTTTTTTATAACACTAATCTCATAATTTTAGCAAATACAATAGTAACTACAATTTATTAAGCATATTTATACAGCAGAATCTGTACTACGTATTTTATATATATATTTCATTTAAGTTTTACAATAAGCTGGGTAGGTATTATTGGCGGTTTGCTGAAAAAATATCTAAATTTCAGGACATAGGTAAGTCACTTAAGGTTGCACATCTATTATATGGTGGGGTAAGAGGCCCATAAATATTAAGTTCAGCATAACTATTGAGTGCTTCAAATTCTCTGTATCATATGGATCTCTATATTCATTTTAATGTCTGCATGATATATAATTTTTAAAGAGGTATCATAATATTTTTATTATAGAAAATTTTATTTATTAATTTTATCATTTCATCTTTTAAAATTTTTGTTAGTGTCAACAGTATTGCCCTTAATATATTTGTATACTGCTTATATTTAGTTCTTCAGATGAAAATGTAAAAATTAATTCAATTTATCAATAAATGTACTCATTAAAAATTTGAAATATATCATTAAATTGCCTGGCAGAACATTTCTACTGGGAATATGCGAGGGTGCCTCTTTTCTTACACCTATGTCAACACTGAATAACAGAAACTGTTCTTTCTTTAGGTTTCATCTTTAATAAATGTTTAATGCATTTTGTTCGTTTTTCTAATAACATGTTTTTTTAATCTGTAAAAATGACTTTATTAAATAAATGAATCTCTTGCCTATCATGTAGAATGTAAATACTTTTTACAGCTTCTCATTTGGATATCAAATTTGTTTATAATTTTTCTCTGAAGAAATTTTAAATATTTATGAATTTAAAAAATCAGTCTTTTACTTTACAGATTCTGACTCTGCGATCATGATTAAAAATATCTTTCCTATTCCAATAGTGTAAAATTGTTCAACTAAATTTTCTTTTAGAACTTTATATTGGTTTTCTTTGTTGCCGTAACAAATCATTTAGTAGCTTTAAATAATATCCACTTATAGCCTGGCTTGGTGGCTGAGGCCTGTAATCCTAGCACTTTAGGAGGCCTAGGTGGATGGATCGATCACCTGATGTCAGGAGTTAGAGACTGGCCTGGCCAACGTGGTGAAACCTCGTCTCTACTAAAAATACAACAATTTGCCAGGGGCAAGCATGGTGGCAGGCAGTTGTCCCAGCTACGTGGGAGGCTGAGGCAGGAGAATGGCTTGAACCTGGGAGGCGGAGGTTGCAGTTAGCCGAGATCAGGCCATTGCACTCCAGCCTACGTGACAAGAGCGAAACTTCATCTCAAAACAAACAAACAAACAATCAAAAAAACAAAATCCACTTATGATCTCACATACTTTAAGTCAGAGGTCTGGGTACAGTGTGGCTCAGCCGGGCCCTCTGCTTAGGATCCCACAAGGCTGAAATCAAGGTATGGAAGGCTTCTTTTTGGAGGCCTGGGCGAGGAATCAACCTCCACGCTCATTCAGCTTGTGCTAAATTCAGTCTCACGCTCATAGGACTAAAGCTCCTTTGCAGGAGGTTGGAAGGTCCTGGTTTGACTTTCTCTGGCCTGCAGTCATTCTCATGCTTTCCATTTGATATCCCTCAAGCAGCAGCAGTTCTAGTTCCTCTCACACTTTATGTGCTGTTGGTTTATATATAATACCTAATTTAGTATGTACAGCAACTTTATGGGCTTATTTTCCTCATCTCATGGACGGGGAAACTGAAAGGTTAAATAACTTGTTCAGGGTCTTATAGCCAGTAAGGGAGGAGGTAACACTTGACAGCTCACATCTTTTCTCATTTTACTTCTTCATAAGATATAAACAAAAGCTACCAGGGCTGTCTACTGATTACATAATTAAAGGTATTAAGGCTTCCTTAGATAAGTATCATCTAATGTTTGTGAGGAGGCTACGTTTAAAAACATCATTTTAAAAATGGTTATGGAACTTTCCTTTTACCCACTCATGTCTCTCTCTCTCTCTTTTTTTTTTTTTTTTTTTTTGGTAGCTGAGAAGTTCTCATATTGTAAACAACTATTATTTTATTGCTATGTGTCCTCACCCTACCCCTTTTGTAAGGTAACATGTTCATGATAATAAACATGAGTTTATGATCCTCATAATATACTAGAACAAACTGAGAGTTCAATCACTGTTCAATCCAGCTGTAAAATACTACATTTTTTTTTAACCCTGTTGACAATAAAGTGCCTCAGAAGCGATTAGTTTTTGTGGAAGAAGAGCATGGCAGAAATGTGATAGACTGAGGTCGAGCTTTCGCTCTGCTTCGGGAATAGGTATGTCAAATCACAGGTGGCATAATTTACCTCCTTGGAGGGGGCGAACATAAGCATCTGTGATAATGGTATTTTAAGAAGATACTAAATTCCCTTTTGATAGCTCTCTCTGTTTCTTTCAATGCAAATACCTGACATATTTAAATGATACAAGAGTCTTTTAAATCCTTTTATAAGTTCATTGCATATTGATTTGATAATCAGGATCACTAATATATGATGCCATTCCTGGAATCTTAAATGGATTAATTTTAGAAGTTAACGTAAAGAAAAATTTCAAAAATACTAGAATGCTTCTTGTCTATCAAATAATAAAACACACAGAATTGATTCTATTGCCATTTCTGTTTTGTTTTCAGGGAAAGGTCAGGATTAAATGTGATGCTAAGTCATGGTTACTGCATTCGATTTGATGGTTATGATGTTTCTTTGTATCTATGGTTAAGGGCTTGGAGTTTTATATGTATGCTTTTTAATAGCCTTATACTAAGTAAATCTTGTTTTGGTAAGCCAACTCAAGTCTGATTTGACCATCAGAAAGCAAGATGTAAGTTAAATATTATAAGATATCTTCTTACTCCAATGTTGGGATTTCCTAGACGACCAAAGACCAGCATTTTCATATTTAGATTTCTAATAATTTATAATTACACAGAATGAAAAACTCTCAGGATGGGTGCCATAAAATTCAGTTAGCTAACAAGAGTTTCAACAGGATGTGAAAGCAGATCAGACTGTTCAAATTTCTTAGTGGAGCATAACTATCTGCATGCTTATAATAGAGAATGAATCTTCAGCAGAGTTTTAAAAAAACCTTCCTTCTCTACCATCTCACCCCTACCAAACAAACAGATTTAAAAAAGGACTAAATCACAAATAAGTGAGCAAGCAATATAGGCAGCATCCAGAATCTCATCTTTCTCAATGTGTCCTTGCTATGGTTGACAGCAGAGATGAATAGCCCTTTGTCTAGACTTCTTTAATTCCTGCAATGATTCCAGCCACATCTCCCTAATTACATGCCTAAGTCACTGAAACAGATTGTTGTACTGGAGGGAGCGTAGAAAGTCAACACCAAGACAAAAGCATGACAAATTGCAGGGTCTTTATTGCTGGCGGCCATGGAGGACTCACGTTTCTCCAACCTGTGGCTCCAAAAGGAGGGTGTCAAGACCTTTTATTCCCAAAAACCACGGGGGTGGGGGTGCGGGGCTTCAGACATTCCGAGTGCCAGTGGATTCCATAAATCACCTCCTGGGCAGAGATGAGGGTGAGGGGCTCCAGACATTCCAAGGGCCAGGGGACTTTGGATATTCCGATTGTTACTTAAGTGGTTCACAGAAGTCAAAATAAGTGTTAGTTTACACATTGCTTGGGTAGGGTGGAAATTACAGACCTTAGTTACTTATTACAAGCCGCAGGGGCCAAGATGGCGTGGGTTTGGACTGCTTGCCTGTCACATCAGGGCTACAGAGAGCAGTTTCAACAAAGAGCCGAGGTATGGTTGAGGTATGCAGTTTTTTGGGGCTTTTACCATGTCACAAGGTCACTCTGGGGACTCAAAAATCCCCTCCATGTAAGAACACTGAAATCCCTACCAGGCATTCATAATTCTGACTTAGCAGAACAGGAGAAGCAATTGCCTAAATGATAATTAAACTTTTATCTTGAAAGTAAATTCTGTATATAAGAAATTAATAGCGTACTATAAACTATTCAAATACATGTATGTAGAAAGACTAGACATACACTAGCATAATAACTTTCAGTTTTTTATGGAATTTTAACAAGAAATGTGGCTCAAATGTTTTATAATTGGTCCCTCAGATTCAAATGTATCATCTTGGCATAGAATTGTGTATCTTTGCTCAGAGCAAACAGTAAACATTTATTCATGGATTTCTGAGTATCATAAAAGCCTTTGTCTTTCTTAGATCTTAAAAAAAAAAAAAACATGAGTTTCAAAGCATCTTTTAAAATAACTGAGATTGTGAGCTTTTACCTGGAGAATTTGACAGACTTGACACACGTTTTCCAGAAACAAGTCCTACCTTCTTGGTATTCAGTTTGGTTAGAGCTCCTATAGGTTGTCAGCTATCTTTGTGGAAAAGGAGGCTATGTTTGGAAACGAGTCAGATCTTAATTGTTTTCTCTGCCAAAAAAGCAGAATTTTTTGAAGTTTTGACAGCTGTGCCTTGTCATGGAGAAAAATCTTCTACAAGAAAACAAAGGAACCTTTATCTTTACCATACATTATGCTCTAATGGTACGCATAATCTATCATTTTAAAAACAGTGTACATAGTTTTAAATAACTCTACTGAGAAACAGTATATCAAAGAGCTTTTTCTTCTTATTTTGGCTTTTTAAAAATCATGAAAATATTTTTGCTTAGGAGAAAAGAGACAATAATTATAGATGGATCAATTTCAAGTATGTTGGGGCAGAGGTACAAAGAATGCTTTTCTCAGTTTTTGCAGAAGCTTGTTTCTATAACTGACGCAGCTGGAATTTAGGCATTTGTATCATTTCTATAGTTGGTTTAAATGAAAGCTCTATTCCGTTATACAACTATAGCTTCAGGTTAATTTCCAGAATTCCTTATACAGGTGTTTATGACTCTTGACTTCAAAACCAAGAATTTTGTATTTTGACAAGATGACTTTCTGAAAAGACTGCCCACAACTCAAACTCTCTCTTCTCTTGATATAATTTTTGGGTAAATGAACAGGGGCCTTTTGGAAAATTAGTACAACAGGGACACATTCTTCTCCAGAAGCTCAGCTGTGCCAGTCATGTTACATTATATCTTCTAAAAATAAATCTATCTTCAAATGTCAAGAAATGCAAACTCAGTTATTACCAGGTCTTCCTATTCCTCCCATCCAAACCTTATTACAATTTACCAGAGTTCTTAGAGTTCCACAATGGAAGAGGGCCCTCTGTTCTTCAGACTGTGAACCCAGAAAATCTGAGGCAGGTCTCAGTTAATTTAGAAAGTTTATTTTGCTAAAGGTGAGGATGCACCCATGACACAGCCTCAGGAAGTCCTGAGGACATGTGCTCAAGGTGGTCGGGGCATAATTTGGCTTCATACATTTTAGGGAGACATGAGACATCAGTCTATGTAAGAAGTACATTGGTTCTATCTGGAGAGGAAGGATATCTTGAACCAAAGGCAGGAAGACTCAAAGTGGGGAGGGAGCTTCAGGTCACATATAGTTGAGACACAAAGGGTTGCATTCTTTTGAGTTTCTGATTAGCCTTTCCAAAGGAGACAATTAGATATTCATCTCTCTCAGTGAGCAGAGGGATAGCTTTGAATAAATATAGTAAGAGGTAGGTTTGCCCTAAGCAGTTATCAGCTTGTTTTCCTTAGTGAATTTGAGGGCCCAAGATATTTTCCTTTCAGAATACTATATATGTCACTACTGATTATCCAAGTTGTCATGATTCCTTTAAAGTGAGAGCCTCCGATGAACTAAGGAATGGGTAGGTATGTTTGTTAGGGCTGAACATCCCATGGCCTCCTTCTAGCCATCACTCTAGTGCCTCAGTTATACACAGCAATTTCTTTCCCTTTGAGTACTTGTCCCCCAAGGACTCCAAGTGGGAATGAGATGATGGCTTTCTGATCTCAGGGAACCCACAATTCTCTATCAATTTCCCAATTGTGGGAAAGACCGCTTGCTCTCATTACTTCCTGTCTTTCTCCTTTTTACTACCTCAGAGTATTTAGCTTGATATCCTTATTGGGCTTACCTTTTGAAACAAAGAAAGAACTCCACCCCTACCCCCACAACTGGCCTGGGCTATTCTGCTTTTCCACCTGTAACACAAGCTAGTAGGTATGGCTACATTAAAGAAGAACTGATCTCTAAGGGAAAACGAGAAGGGAAAGACATAATACAACTCAGAAGGAAAAACACACAAAAGAAAAACACAAATTAATACTTCAAAAAGTTCTCTCTCTCTGAATTTGGGCAAGGCTTTTAAGTTCTTTATGTTTTGTTTTTTATCTATAAAATAGAATATTCATTGTACTCACTATGAAAATTAATGGTTGTAACACACTCACATAATGATGATTAATATTCTTACTCTGATTTGTGAGAGAGTAGAGCATTGCATAGAGGAGCATCACCCCTTAAACCAGACTCCCAAAGAGTTCATATTCCTGAGCTATTTGAATTTGGGAAAATTTACTGATTGCAGTTTAAGCTTCCTTGTCTGTGTAATGGTGATTTAAAAAAATGAACAATCTGATATGGTCTGGCTCTGTATCTCCACCCAAATCTTACCTTGAATTGTTATAATCCTCATGTGTCAACATCATGACCAGGTGGAGATAACTGAATCATCAGGGGCTGTTTCCCCCATGCTGTTCTCGTAGTAGTGAGTTAGTTCTCATAAGATCTGATAGTTTTATAAGGGGCTTTCCCCTTTGCTTGGCACCTATGGGCTCTCTTGCCACTGGTGAAAAGGTGCCTTCCACCATGATTGCAAGCTTCCTGGGGACTCCCAAGCCATGTGAAACTGTGAGTCAATTAAAATTCTTCTTGTTATAAATGACCCAGTCTTGACTGTTTCTTCATAGCAGCACTAGAATGGACTACTACACAACCTCATAGATTTTTATTAGTGTAAAGTGCTTTGAAGACTGCCTTGTACAAAGGAAGAGCTTCATAAATGATATTAACTTTTAAAAATCATCTTGCTGCACTAATGCTAATGATTGATTTTAAGCCATGTGTAGTGTTTTTCATATCAGCCCTGTGCAGATTACTCTGTGAAGATTAAGCTCTGGGCAATTTTGTATCTCTTTTTAATGTTTTCAAATGAATTTCTCATGGAAATTCATCTTTTAATGAGAAGTATGCAAACTACATGTTTACATTGTTTGAATCTTTTGAACCCTAAGCAAAATAATATTGTGCACACAGTGGTTGCTGAATTCTGAAAATACTAATGACTATTACTGTGCCTATACCCAAAGGAATATAAATCATTCTGTCATAAAGACACATGCATGTGTACGTGGATGGCAGCAATATTCACAATAGCAAACACATAGAATCAATGTAAATGTCCATCAGTGCTAAACTGGATAAAGAAAATGTGGTACATACACATCGTGGAATATTACGCAGATGAAGTAGGGAATGAGAGTATGTTCTTTGTGGAACATGGATGGAGCTAGAGGTCTTTATCTTTAGCAAACAAAAGCAGGAACAGAAAACCAAATACTGCATGTTTTCACTTATAAGTGGAAGCTAAATAGACACATAGAGGGGAACACACATCAGTGGGAGGGAGAGGATCAAGAACAATAACTAATGGGTACTAGGCTTCGTACCTGGGTGATGGAATCATCTGTACAACAAACCCCCATGACACATATTTACTTACGTAACACACCTGCACATGTACCCCTGGACTTAAAAGTTAAAAAAAAATCAGAAGAAAATACTACAAATACAGAGTATATGCCTATGAAATATGACATACAAATATTTTCTAAACAAATAAATTCAATGATTTTGGGACAGTAAGAAAAATACTGATGACTCATGTGGAAAGTAGAAGTAGAGAATTACCATAGCAAATACAGACAGCAGGAAAATCAAAGAAAAGTGATTTCGAAAGTCAAATCTAGAAAATCTAAATATTCTTTTTTAAGGATTAAAACATTATTATAACATCAATGGATGATAAGATCTACAATAATTATCAAGACATTTCAAATTATTTTAATCTTTGCTACCATGACTCATATTACCAAGTTCAGAAGATATCTAAAACAAATTGGATTATTATTCTTTGTCCATCTAATATGTATAAAATAAAAACATGTTTTCAGATATATATATATATATATCTTAAAGGATTATTTTTTTCTAGTCTGTGAGGAATGATGGTGATATTTTGATAGGAATTGCATTGAATTTGTAGATTGCTTTTGGCAGTATGGTCATTTTCACAATATTGATTCTATCCATCCATGAGCATGGGATGTGTTTCCATTCGTTTGTGTCATCTGTCATTTCTCTCAGCAGTGTTTTGTAGTTTTCCTTGTAGACGTCTTTTACCTCCTTAGTTTGGTATTTTTTGCAGCTATTGTAAAAGGGATTGAGTTCTTGATTTGATTCTCAGCTTTGTCATTGTTTGTGTATAGCAGAGCTACTGATCTGTGCACATTAATTTTGTATCCTGAATCTTTGCTAAATTCATTTATCAGTTCTAGGAGCTTTTTGGATTACTCTTTAGGGTTTTCTAGGTATATAATCATATGATTGGTGAACAGTGACAGTTTGACTTCCTCTCACAGATTTGAATGTTCTTTATTTCTTTCTCTTGCCTGATTTCTCTGGCTAGGACTTCAAGTACTATGTTGAATAGAAGTGGTGAAAGTGAATATCCTTGTCTTGTTCCAGTTCTCAGGGGGAATGATTTCAACATTTTCATTTTCAGTATAATGTTGGCTGTGGGAATTTTAGAGATGGGTTTTCTTACCTTAAGGCTTATGCCTTCTATACTGATTTTGCTAAGGGTTTTAATCATAAAGAGATGGTGGATTTTGTCAAATGCTTTTTCTGTGTCTGCTGAAATGGTGTGTGTGTGTGTGTGTGTGTGTGTGTGTGTGTGTGTGTGTGTTTAATTCTGTTTATATGGTGTATCACATTTGTTGTGGGTGTTAAACCTTCCCTGCATCTTTGGTATGAAACCCACTTGATCGTGGTGGATTATTTTTTTGATATGCTGTTGGATTTGGCGAACCAGTATTTTGTTGAGAATTTTTGCATCTACGTTCATCAAGGATACTGGTCTGTAGTTTTCATTTTTTGTTACGTTCATTTTGATACTGGCTTCATAGAATGATTTAGGAAGGATTCTCTATTTTGTAGAATAGTGTCAATAGGATTAGTACTGATTCTTCTTTGAATGTCTAATATGATTCAGCTGTGAATATGTCTGATCCTAAACATTATTTGTTGGCAATTTTTTAATTACTATTTCAATGTTGCTACTTGTTATTGGTCTGTTCAGAGTTTCTATTCCTTCCTAGTTTAATGTGGAGGGTTGTATATTTCCATGAATTTATCCTTCTCCTCCGGGATTTCTAGTTTGTGTGCATAAAGGTATTCATAGTAGCCTTGAATGATCTGTGTATTGTATTTCTGTGGAATTGGTTGTAAGGCTCCTGTTTTGTTGCTAATTGAACTTATTTGGGTCTTTCCTTGTTACTCTCACTAAGGGTTTATCAATTTTATTTGTCTTTTCCAAGAACAAGCCTTTTGTTTCATTTATCTTTTGTATGATTTTTTTGTTTCATTTTTTATTTAGTTTTCCTCTGATCTTGGTTACTTTCTTTTTTCTGCTGGGCTTGGGTTTAGTTTGCTCTTTTTTCTTTAGCTCCTTGAGGTGTGACCTTAGATTGTCTATTTGTACTCTTTCATACTTTTTGATAAGGCTATGAACTTTCCTCTTAGCACCTACTTTTGCTGTATCCCAGAGGTTTTGATAGGTTGTGTTACTATTATTGTTCAGTTTAAATAATTTTTTAATTTCCATTTTGTTTTCATTTTTCATCCAAAGATCATTCAGGAGCAGGTTATTTAATTTTCATATATTTGCATGGTTTTGAGGGTTCCTTTGGAGTTGATTTTTAATTTTATTCCACTGTAGTCTGAGACAGTATTTGATATCATTTCAGTTTTCTTAAATTTATGGAGACTTGTTTTGTGGCCTATCATATGTTCTATCTTGGAGTATGTTCCATGTGCTAATGAATAGAATGTATATTCTGCAGTTGTTGGGTAGAATGTTCTGTAAATATCTGTTAATTCCATTTGTTGCAGGATGTAATTAAGTTCATTGTTTCTTTGTTGACTTTCTGTCTTGATAACCTGTGTCTAGTGCTGTCAGTGGGATAAGTTCCCCACTATTAGTGTCCTGCTGTCTATCTTTTAAAATGCTAACTTTTATTTTAGCTATAAAATATATTTTAGAATATTTATACAATAGAGATGAAAAAGTTTTAAATCCTGGTTCTTGCTCCCTTCACATTCCCTCACAAATATAATTCATATGAAAAATAACAAAACAATGGGATCTATAAGATAATATTATAGTTTCTAGATTTTACAGAAATATTTAAGAAACAATTAAGTTGCCTGAAAATTTGCCATGGTTTCAAATCCATCAGGAATAATGTAAAAATACAGAAAAAAAAAAAAGTATCTGAAATGCCTACTGTTACTCTAGTTGTTATCAATATCCCATATGGTCACATCAAATGCCTTTCACAAAGTAGCTGAGCCATCAAAGCCAATTTGGCTCATGTAATGGAGAGAATAAATTCAGTCATATTTTGAGCCACTAAAGCAGATATGGAGAAAAGAAAAATATTGCTCTAGTGGTAGTTAAAGTTACAGGAACTTGATTGCTTTCATGATTTCCAGGGAGTAATTCTGAATTGTTTGGGATCCACCCCCTCCTTTTTTTTTTTTTTTTTTTTTTTAAGACAAGAGTCTTGCTCTGTTGACAGGGTGGAGTCGAGTGGAGTGATTTTGGCTTACTGCAACCTCCACCTCCCTGGTTCAAGCGATTCCTCTGCCTCAGCCTCTCAGGTAGCTGAGACTACAGGCACAGGCCACCATGCCTGGCTAGTTTTTTCTATATTTAGTAAAGACTGGGTTTCACCATGTTGGCGAGGATGGTCTCGATCTCCTGACCTTGGGATCCACCTGCCTGAGCTTCCCAAAGTGCTGGGATTACAGACATGAGCTACCATGCTGGCCAGGACATGTTTTATCTAAAAATAAGTTGTCTACACACAAGTAAAAATATACTGCATTAAACAGGAATAATATATGCACAAGAGAAAACTTGAAATTTTACTACCATAACCATTTAAGGACTCTCTGTGTGTGTGTGTTTGCCTGTCTGTATGTGTATATGTATAGGAAAACAAATTTTTGCTAACTTAGCAGTTTAAGGTACTTAATTTTAACACTGTTTACAATATACTGTATTTGACATAACTTTTCAGTTCAGTATTTCATATATTATGAGCAATCATGGACTACTTAATGGGCTTTCAGCTTGTAAAGGAAATAACAAGGTAAATTTAAAAATTGTAACACAATTTAAAAGCAATAAAATCAGGCAAGTTAAAAAATATTGTTGATAATAATAGTTTTATATCAGTTAAAAAGATTATCCTGTTTTTAATCAACCAAAATATCTACTTCTGCTTGATGAGCCATAGTCAGAATTTAAAGTTATTCCATTTGAACATTTTCATTAGTGAAGTCTCTCCACAATAATGATGCATAGCAATCAGATCGTCTCAGTGTTATACCAAAGTAAGCCTTTCTTTTGCTCATAAGTTTGTGCATCCTTATCTGCTTTGAACGAGCAGCCTAGTGTGACATTTTTCTCCTTGTGAAGATGGATGGCAGAGATGCAAAGAAGACTGTCCTACCAAGGCAAGTACGTATCACACTCTTACTTGTGTCATTCCTGCTGATATCTCACCAAAACAAATCACAGAGTCAAGCCCAAAACCAAGGGCTAAGAATATATTATCCAACCTCCTCCCCCAATGATAAGGCTATGGCAGCAAGGGTGTTGGATGTGAGAGAAGTGAAGTATTGTGGCCAGTAAATCAATGTACCATGTATAGTTTTTCTTACTCCATGCTACTAGAAAATTAGAAAAATTAACATAGAAGGACATCATTTATGGCAGAAATTGACTGTCTAGTTGTTTTATATACCTGAAAGGATACTTACTTTCATTTCTATGCTAAGTGAAAAGATAATGAGTATGTCATTCACACTTGGAGCTCTGATGGTTTTTTTTTTTTTTTTTTTTAATTTAGAAGGTAATAGCAAAGTCCTCCCTAAACCAGAGTTGAATGTATTTTACAAGTTTTGAGAAGCATTTTGACGGTATTTTAAAATATGCCCAATAATATGTAATTTGTTATTTTTTGTGATGAATAAGTACTTTCCTTTCTAGCCTAGCCTTCTTATCATATCTTAACCTCATGTTATTATTTTTTCTACTCTGAGGTTATAAATTTTAGGCTATTCAAGATACTGAATTCATCACTGATATATGTAGCCTCGCATTAATGGCTGGTGGAGAACTGTTTGATTCTCTTATTGCCCGACCTGTGTGGACACCTTTTCTCTTAACGACCAGCATGACCTAACAGGAAAAAGCAGAAGTTCACATTACTATTTTTTTAATTAGGCAGTCTTAAAATACTTATGCTTAAAGGCATAATATAATTACATTAATATTTTCACCATTTCTTTCTATGTTGAATCAAGATTAGGAGGCAAAATCTACTGTAATCTATGATTAATGGAGTGTAGTAATTGGCATTAAGAAGCAAGCTTTTTAATTTGATTAGCTACACTGTTTATTGCTGCATTTATAGTTACTACTCTGTTAGTAGTGATCACTACATATTTTATCTTTTTCTGCTTTATTTTAGTGCACAGAGTAATTATTAACCAAAGGAAAAAGTATTTTGTCTATTGTATCATGAGTTTTCAGCAACAGAAAAAAAAAAACCAAAACAACGCACAGTTTTCTCATAAATTCCTACCACATATGTGAAGAGATGGTTTAAGCTTTGCCTATGAATGGCTTTATCCAGCTCTAGAGCGAAATCTCTTCTACCATGCATGTGGGGTGAGGCTTATCTTTTCAAATTACATATACTTGCCATTAAGTATTATTCTATATTGTCATTCAGCAATGGAATTTTGCCATTAACAAATTGTGTTTCCTTTCTGACCGGATTCAGATTATATGAATATACAACATTTTCTTTACCCATTCATTTGTTGGTGGGAATTTAGGTTGCTTCCTTATCTTGGCTATTGTGAATAGTGCTGGAGTGAATATGGGAGTGTGGCTATCTTTTTGAGATCTTGATTTCAATTCCTTTGAAAATATACCCAGAAGTAGGATTGCTGGATCATATGATATTTCTATTTTGAATTTTTTGAGAAACCTTTACAGTATTTTTCCACAGAAACAATTTATATCTACACTAACAGTGAAAAAGGTTCTGCTTTTACTCTGCATCTTGTGAACATTTATATATATATATATAAATATTTTAAATAGTTATCCTAATAAGTGTGAAGTGGTATTTCATTGTGGCTTCTATGTGCATTTCTCCAATTATTAGTGATATGAAGCAGTTTTTGATGACCTGTTGGCCCCATTACCTATTGGCCTAAATGTTTGTTTAAGTTCTTAGTCTATTTCTAAAATTGGCTTTTCTGGACAGACATGGTGGCTCGTGCCTGTAACCCCACCACTTTGGGAGGCCAAAGCAAATGGGTCACTTGAGATCCGGAGTTCAAGGCCAGCCTGGCAAACGTGGTGAAACCCCATCTCTGCTAAAATACAAAAATTAGCCAGACATGGTAGCACATGCCTGTAGTCCCAGCTACTTAGGAGGCTGAGGCAGGAGAATTGCTTGAACCCAGGAGTTGGAGGTTGCAGTGAGCCAAGATTGTGGTATTGTACTCCATCCTGGGTGACAGAGTGAGACTCTGTCTCAAAAAAAAAAAAAAAAAAATTGGGTTTCTTGTTTTTTTCTCCGTTGAGATGTTTGAGCTTTTTTATGTATTTTAAGTATTAACTCTTTGTCAGATATATGGTTTGCAAATAGTTTCTCTAATTATATAGGTTGCCTTTTCTTGAATTCTTTGTCAGACATTTTATACATTTCCATCTTTTTAGGGTCAGTCTCTGGCACTTTAGTTTGTCACTTTGATAAATGTCATGTTTCCCTGAATATTCTTCATCTTTGCTATATGTCTTGATGTCTGTGTATCTGAAGCAGGTACTTATTCCAGGCTTCACAGACCGGCTTTGTCTGGGGAAGTTCAACAGTTAGCCTGTCCAGGGAAGGCTGACTCCTGTGGATCACGTGCAGGCTTGCTGCTGGATCCCTTGGGCTAGTTGGTCAGCTGTCTGGGTCAGCAGTTAGTGGGCTTATAGCATGGGACCCCTGGGGCTAAGTTGACAGTGGGGAAAGCCTTAAGTCTGGGGCCACTGGAGCCAAGCTGATGGTGGGGTGGGCTTGAAGCTTGTGGCCATTGGGCCTAAGATGGAAGTGGGGTTTTCCTAAAATCTGCCTGTATTGAGACTGTTCTGGAGCTGAGGCAGGCCCAGCAGTGATGTGGCGTGGAGATTGAGTTTGCCACACAGGCCTGAAACCTGGGCTATAGGGTCTGGTTTGGTGAGAGGGAAGATTTGGAGGCTGATTCTGCAGATACCAGCTTGGAGTCTGGGGCTGTGAAAGCTTTCCTGATATTGGTGTTTTTTCTTTTTCTTTTTTTTTTTTTTTGTGGCAGGCCTGGATTTGGGGTACAAGGCTAAGTCCTCTGCTCATTTCCCTGTTTTTCCCAAGTGGAGGTTTTTTCTCTACATGCTGTGCTGCCCAAAGTTGAAGGAGAGGTGACATTGGTAATGTAAATATGTCTTTTCTACCCTCTTCAATGCATCTTTTCTCATTTCTGTGCTATACCCAGATACTGTGATCTCTTACCTGGTTGCTTAACTCTTGTAAAAGATTTTCATGCATGGATAGCTGTTTAAATTGATGTTTCAGTAGAGGAATGATTACTAAAATGTCCTATTGTGCCGTCTTGCTCTTTCCATTTGATATTGCCTTTTCATATTGTTGATTGGTTTCTTTGCTGTACAGAAGCTTGTTAGTTTGATGTAATACCACTTGCCTATTTTTGTTTTCATTCCTTGTGCTTTTGATGTCATATCCAAGAAATCATTACAAGGGCCAATGTTGAGAAGGTTTTTTCTATGTTTTCTGCCTTCCTTCCTTCCTTCCTTTTTTTTCTTCTTTCCTTCTTTTAGATGGGGTCTTGCTGTGTTGCCCAACTACTCTTGACCTCTTGGGCTCTAGTGACTCTCCTGCCTCAGCCTCCCAAGTAGCTTGGATTACAGGCACATACCACTGCATCCTGTGCTTTATTTGAAAAGTTTTATAATTTCAGGATTTATGTTTAAATCTTTAATCAGTTTTGAGTTGATTTTGTATATGATGCAAAATAAGAAACCAATTATATTCTTTTGCATGTACGTATCTAATTTACTTAACATCATTTATTAAAGAGACTCTTTTTTTTTCCTCATTGGTACCCTTTTGAAGATCAGTGGATTGCACATTTGTGAGTTTTTTTTCTGGGCTCTCTATTCTGTTCCATTGGTCTACCTGTCTGTTTTTATGATGTTATCATGCTGTTTTGATTATTATAGCTTTGTACTAGACTTTAAGACCAAGGAGTGTGGTGCTTCCAGTTATAATTTGGTTCAAAATTGCTTTGGCTATGTAGTATCTTTTCTGGTTTTAAATGAATTGTAGGATTATTTTTCTTATGTTAAAATTCTATTGGGATTTTAATAGAAATTGCATTGAATTTCTAGTTAACAGAATCTATAGAGTAGTGGGTAGTGTGGACATTTTAACACTATCAGTCCTGTCAATGAATGTAGGAATGTCTTTCAACTTATTTACATCTGCTTTAACTTATTTTTTCAATGTTTTGTACTTTTAAGTAGAGATTTTTTACTTCCTTTGTTGAGTTTACTTCTAAGTATTTTGAAAATTTTGTAAATGAGATTTTCTTAATTTCCTTTTTGGATAGTTCATTATTAGCATATAGAAATGCAGCAGATTTTGTATGTTGATTTTGTATCTTGCAACTTTGCTGAACATGCATATTAGTTTTAACAATTATTTTCTGTGGAGGCCTTTTATTTCTTTTCCTACCTAATTGATCTGGCTAAAATTTCTAGGGCCATGTTGACTAGAAAAGGCATTAGTGGGCATCTTTGCCTTGTTCTAGATTTTAAAAGTTTTCAGTTTTTCACCATTGAGTATGATGTAGCTGGTGCTTTCATATATAGTCTTTATTCTGTTGAGGTATGTTCCTTCTTTTTTTTATATATTTTTGAGACAGAGTCCTGCTCTGTCACCAAGGCTAGAGCATAGTGGTATGATCGTAGCTCACTACAGCCTCAAACTCATGGGCTCAAGTGATCCTCCTACCTCAGCTTCCTATCTTGCCCAGCTTATTTTATTTTATTTTTTGTGCAGATAGAGTCTTGCTGTGTTACCCAGGATGGTCTCAAATTCCTGGTCTCAAATCATTTCCCTGCCTTGGTCTCCCAAAGTGCTGCGATTGTAGGCATGAGCCACTACAGCCAGCCATAAGTTTTTAAAACAAATATGTTGAGAGTTTTAAAAATTATAAATGTTATAGAATTTTGCCAAATGCTTTTTCTGCATCTATTGTAAATATTGTGTCATTTTTCCTTCATTTTGGTAATGTCATTTATCACATTAATTGATTTGAATGTGTTGAACATGCATCCCAAGGATAAATCTTACTTGATCATGGTGTATGATTATGATTATGAGTATTATTTTTTGAGATGGAGTCATGCACTGTCACCAGGGCTGGTGTGCAGTGGTGCAATCTCAGCTCACTGCAACCTCTGCCTCCCAGGTTCGAGTGATTCTTCTGCCTTAGCCTCCTGAGTAGCTAGGATTACACATGCCTGCCACCATGCCCAGGTAATTTTTTTTTTGTTTGAATTTTTAGTAGAGACGGGGTTTCACCGTGTTGTCTAGGCTGGTCTCGAACTCCAGATATTGTGATGCACCCACCTCAGCCTCCCAAAATGCTGGGATTACAGGTATGAGCCACTGAGCCTGACTGATACATGATTATTTTAATGTGCTGTAAAATGTGGTTTGCTAATAGTTTTTGCAGAATTTTTCAGTCATGTTCAGTAAAGATATTGACCTTTAGTTTTCTTTGTTCATTATGTCTTTGTTTGGCTTTGGTGCTGGTCTCAGACCAAGTTTGTAAGTACCCTTTCTTCCCCATTTTTTGAACAGTTCAAGAAGGATGTGATTAATTCTTTTTTAGATGTTTAGTAGGATTTACCTGTGAAACTGTTTTGCCCTGCGCTTTTCTTTCTTGGGAAATTTTTGAACACTGATCCAATTTTTTATATTTTATTTTCCCTTATTTTTTATTGGTCTGCTCAGGCTTTCTATTTTTTATTAATTCATTCTTGGTAGGTTGTTTCTAGAAATTTCTTTCTTCTTGATTGACAAGTTTGTTAGTGTATAAATGATCATAACAATCCCTTACTATCTTTTTCTTTTGGTAACTTGATTATGGACTTACTTATTTGAGTCTTCTTCCTTTTTCTTAGTCTAGCTAAGATTTTATTTATTGTATTTATCTTTTCAAAAGACAAATAGTTGTGCTGTTCCTTGTGTTGTTCTTCAATTCTCTGTTTCATTTATTTCTGCTGTAATCTTTATTATATCCTTCCTTATGTTATTCTTGGGCATAGTTTCTTCTTATTTTTCTAGTTCCTTGAGGTGTAATGTTAGGGTGTTTATTTGAGATTTCTTCTCTTTTAATGTAGGCATTTATTGTTATAAACTTCCCTCTCAGTACTACTTTTGCTAGATCCCATAAGTTTTATTATGTTACATTTCATTTTTATGTGTCTTAAAATATTTTCTAATTCCTTTTTAGACATATTTTTTGACCCAGTTGTTTTTGTGAATTTTTCTGTTTTCCTTCTCTTATTGGTTTCTGGTTTTATTCCATTGTGTTCAGAAAAGTTATTTGGATAAATTCAATCTTAAGTATGTAAGATAGATTTGTTACCACTTAGCATGTGATCTGTCCTGGAGAATGTTTCATGTGTGCTTGAAAAGAATGTGTATTTTGTTGCTATTGGTGGAATGTTCTGTTTGTGTCTGTTAGGTACATTTGGTCTATAGTGTTATTCAAGTTTGCTGTTTCCTTTGTCAATTGAACAATAATATGGTTCAGAAATTTCAAAAGGAGAGCTTTATTTCTCATAGAGGTCTACAGTCTGCAAGGTGGCCATTCCTATAGGCTAGGAAGCATAGCTTCTAGTCAGAAGCAAGAAACAGATACTTCAAAGGTGGAAATAATAAGGCAGGGCTTTATGCTAAGTGTGGTGGCCAAATATATATATTTAATAAGCTATAGGAGGAGTCATGAATATTTATGAAAGGAGAAACGTGCATGTACAGTTGAGCTTCAGGGCCCTCCATGGGACCCATTTTAAAATAATGGCAGCATTAGCATGATCCAAGCATGAAATTTTAGGTCTTCTGATGCCAAAAGGTGAAGCAGAAGACATGAAAACCCTCACTGTGCATCATGCATAGACTGGCCAGAACCATTGTGTGGTTAATGGTCTTTTAACAGGGAGTGCTGATTAAAACTGCAAAAGGGAGGAGCAGCGTCAGGCAACTTGTGATACCAGGGTTGGAGTGAGTTCGTTTAAAAAGCTGGTTTCTGTTTAGCCCTTAGGAAAGAGAGCCTGCAGGGCACGGTGGTTCACAACTGTAATCCCAGCAATTTGGGAGGCTGAGGAGTGTTGATCACTTGAGAAGAGGAGTTTGAGACCAGTCTGGCCAACACAGCAAAACCCCATCTCTACTAAAAATACAAAAAATTATCTGGGTGTGGTGGTGGGCGCCTATAATCCCAGCTACTCAGGAGGCTGAGGCAGGAGAATCACTTTAACCTGGGAGGTGGAGGTAGTAGTGAGCCGAGATCGTGCCATTGCACTCCAGCCTGGGCGACAAAGTGCGAGACTGTCTCCAAAAAAAAAAAAACAACAGAAAACACAAAAAACAGCGTAATGGTGTTCAGTGAGAGAGAGAGCATAATGAGGCATGTCTCATCTTCTATTCTCTCATGGTAGGAACTCAATTTTGATGTTTTTTATTAGGGTCCTTTAGTCAAAGGGGGGTCCATTCAGTTGGTTGGATGGCTTAGGATTTTATTTTTATTTCTCATCTTGATATTTTTGTCTGGATTATCTGTCCATTATTGTAAGTCTGTGTAGTAGTCTCATACTATTATTGTATTATTATCTATTTCCTTTAGATATTTCAATGTTTGCTAATATTGGGTCCATATATATTTGTAATTATAGCTTCCTGTTGAATTGACACTTTTATCTTTATGTAATGACCTTCATTTCTCTTGCAAAAGTTTTGATTTAAGTCTGTTTGTCTCATGTAAATATAGCCACCCTTGCTCTCTTTGGTTACCATTTACATGGAATATCATTTCCAACTTTTTCATTTTCAGCCTATTTGTGCTCTTAAGTCTGAATGTCTTGTAGACATTTGTTCAATATATATTTTTAAATATATACAACTACTGTACATATCAAAATATATAGTGAACTTATATATTAGTGAACTTAATCTATTACATTTCAAATAATTATTGATAGGTAAGGATTTTCTATTGCCATTTTGTTAATTGTTTTCTGTTTCTTTCTTGGTTCTTTTGTTCTTCTTTTCCTCTTTTGCTGTTTTTGTGTTTTGATGATTTTTTTATAGTGATATGCTTTGATTATTATGTCTTTATCTTTTTTGTATTTGGTATAAGTTTTCTTCTTTGTGGTTACCATGATGTCAGCATAACATTTCTTGTAGTTCTAATAGCCTATTTGAGCTGATAGTTTCAACTGCACAAACAAAACCCTCTACACTTTTACTTCCTTCTCAACACGATGTTATCACTGTCAGAACTTACTTCTTTTACACTATGTATCTATTAACCAATTTTTTTTTTTTTTTTTTTTTGAGACGGAGTTTCACTCATGTTACCCAGTCTGGAGTGCAATGGCGTGATCTCGGCTCACTGCAACCTCCGCCTCCTGGGTTCAGGCAATTCTCCTGCCTCAGCCTCCTGAGAACTTGGGATTACAGGCACGCACCACCATGCCCAGCTAATTTTTTTGTATTTTTGGTAGAGACGGGGTTTCACCATGTTGACCAGGATGGTCTCGATATCTTGACCTCGTGATCCACCCGCCTCGGCCTCCCAAAGTGCTGGGATTACAGGTTTGAGCCACCGCGCCCGGCCTCTATTAACTAATTTTTGTGGTTATAGTTATCCTTTATACTTTTATCTTTTAACCTTTGTACTAGAGCTAAAAATGTTTTATGTGCCAACCTACAGTATTACATTACTCTGCATTTGTCCATATATTTATCTCTACCTGTGAGATTTATGCTTTGATGTGCTTCCTTGTTGCTGTTTAGCATCCTGTCATCTCAACTTGAAGAACTCCCCTTAACACTTATAAGACTGGTCTAGAGATGAGGGACTCCCTGTTTTTATTTTGTTGGTCTCTGATATAATTTGGCTTCATATCCCTATCCAAATCTCATGTTGAATGGTAATCCCCATGTATTGAAGGAGGGATCTGGTGGGAGGTGATTGAATCATAGGGGCAGATTTTCCCCTTGCAGTTCTCATAATATAGTTCTCATACGATCTGGTTGTTTGAAAGTGTGCAGCATATTCTCTCTCTCTCTCTCTCTTCTCCTCTCTCTCTCCCTCCCTCCCTCTCCACCCTCTCTCCATCTCTCTCTCTCTCTCTCTCCCCCCCCACTCCCTCTCTCCCTCTTCCTCTCCCTTTCCTTCCCTCTCTCCCCCATCCTTTATCCTCTCTCTCTCTCCTTTTCCCTCTCTCTCTCTCCCTTTCTCCCTCTCCCTCTCTCTCTTCCCCCTCCACCTCTGGCTATATGAACACTGTACCTGCTTCCCCTTTGCCTTGCAACTATGATTGTAAGCTTCCTGAGCCTCCCCAGCCATGCCTCCTGTACAGCCTGTAGAACTGTGACTCAACTGAACCTCTTTTATTCATAAATTACCCAGTCTCTGGTAGTTGTTTATAGCAGTGTGAGAAGGGACTAATATAGAAAATTTGTACCAGCGAAGTAAAGATACCTGAAAATGCGGAAATCACTTTGGAACTGGGTAATGAACAGAGATTGGAGCAGTTTGAAGAACTCAGAAGAATAAAGAAAGAGAGTAAGACTGGAACTTCCTAAAGACTTACTAAATTGTTGTGATCAAAATGATGATAGTGAAATGGAAAATGAAGTCCAGACTGAAGTAGTCTCAGATGGAGATGAGGAGCTTAATGTGAACTGTAGTAAATGTCTCTATGAGTTAGCAAGGAGACTCATGGCATTGTGCCCCCTCCCTAGAGATCTGTAGAACTTTGAACTTGATAGACATGATTTAGGGTATCTGGTGGAAGAAATTTTCTAAGCAGCAAAGCATTCAAAATATGGCCTAGCTGCTTCTAACAGTGTGAGCTCATGCATTTACAAAGCGATGGTATGAAATTGGAACTTATATTTAAAAGGGAAGCAGAGCATAAAAGTTTTGAAAATTTGCAACTTGACCATGAGGTAGAAAAGAAAAACCCATGTTTTGGGAAGGAATTCAAGCTGGCTATAAAATTAGCATTTGTAAAGTGGAGCCAAATGTTAATAGCCAAGACATTGGGGAAATGCCTCCATGACATTTCAGAGACCTTCCAGGGAGCTTCTCCTATCACAGGCCGGGAGGTCTAGGAGGAAAAGATGGCTTTGTGGGCCAGTCCCAGGGCCTCATTGCTCTGCACAGCTTTGGGACGTGGTTCCCTGTGTTCCAGCTGCTCTAGCTCCAGCTGTGGCTAAAAGGGGCCAAGGTACAACTTAGGCCATTGTTTCATAGGTTTCAATTCCCAAGCCATGGCAGCATGGTGTTGGGCCTAAGGGTGTACAAAAGGCAAGAGCTGTGGTTTGGAAGCCTCTGCCTAGATTCCAGAGGATCTATGGAAACACCTGGATGTCCAGGCAAAAGTCTCCTGTGGGAGTGGAGCCCTCATGGAGAATCTCTACTGGGGCAGTTTGGAGGGGAAATATGGTATTAGAGCCCCAAAACAGAGTCCCCACTGAGGCACTGGCTAGTGGAGCTGTGAGAAGAGGGCCACCATCCTTCAGACCCCAGAAAAATAGGTCCACCAACAGCTTGCATTGTGCACCAGGAAAAGCTACAGGGACTCAACACCAGCCCATGAAAGCAGCCAGAAAAGCTGTACCCTGCAGAGCCACAATCATGGAGCTGCCCAAGGCCTTGGGAGCCCACCTCTTGCATTGGTGTGGCCTGGATGTGAGACATGGAGCCAAAGGAGATCATTTTTGAGCTTTAAGATTTAATCACTGCACTGCTGGGTTTCAGACTTGCATGGAGCCTATAGCCCCTTGGTTTTTGCCAATTTCTCCTTTTTGAAATGGGAGCATTTACCCAATTCCAGTACCCCGATAGTATCTTGAAAGTAACTAACTTGGTTTTGATTTTACTTAGGCAGAAGTGACTTGCCTTGTCTCAGATGAGACTGGACTTTGACTTTTGAGTTGATGCTGAAATGAGTAAGAGTTGGAGGACTGTTGAGAAGGCATGATTTTGTTTTGAAATGTGAAAAGCACATGAGATTTGGGAGAGGCCAGGAGTGGAAGCATAAGGTTTGGCTCTGTGTCTCCACCCAAATCTCATGTCAAATTGTAATTCCCATGTGTGGGAGGTGATTGAATCAGGGTGAGCTTTCCCTTTGCTGTTCTCATGATAGAGTTCTTACAAGATCTGGTTGTTTGAAAGTGTGTAGCACTTTCCCCTGTGCTCTGTCTCTTTCTTCTGCCCTGGTCCTGTGGAGACCATGCCTGCTTCCCCTTTGCCTTTACCATGATTGCAAGTTTCCTGAGGCCTTCGCAGCCATGCCTTCTGTATAGCCTGTGGAACTGTAAGTTGATTAAACCTCTTTTATTCATAAATTACCCAATAGTTCTCTATAGCAGTATGAGAATGAACAAATACAGTCTGTGGAAGCCTTTTTCTCACCTGTATTTTTATAAGACAGTGTTGCTGTATATGACAAACCTGTAGCTAATATCACAAAATCATGTGAGACTATTTGGTAATGTCAAAATCTGTTTACATTTGTTGGTAGTAAAATTTTAAAAGAAATTCAGCTTAAATATCTGTATCCATGCTTCTTATACTTGATAAGAAAGTAGATGACCACAGTTTAAAAGGCCATCTTGCAAATGAGTGTTTATAATAGCAGTTCTATTTTCTTTAGCGCAAAGAACACAGGAAGGCATGTTGGAAGTGACCCTTAAATATTTATAGGTTTTTATGTGTATCCTTAGCCACATTTTATTTGTTTTTAGATAATCTCACTTGAAAAACTAAAATGTTTGTGACTCTCCTTATTCAGTATTACTTTTATTATCTATGTTTCACTATATATATCAATGAGATTTGACAGAATGCTCTTAAGCAGTCTACTAGCTATCATAATAGGATATAATGCTTCAAATGTACATAAATATATGGTTCAAAATATTCATCTGTAGCTCAAACTATGCATTTGCCAATGGAGTTAAATATAGTACACTAAAGATAAAAGAATTTGTTGTTGGGTGTGTGTATAGGTGATCTGTGAACTCATCCTCACTATTTCAGTATTATTTCCTACAAGTGTAGGAAAAGTAAGTGATAAATTAAAATTCTGTTGACACTTCCATTGGAAGTTTTGTATCTTTGGCTTTATATACTTTATTTTGACTAAAGTCATAAATAACTCAGAGGAAAGGAAAAAAAATTCTTTTGACAATGCATATATTTATATTTCAGGTCAGGGAATCAAACTCAGGCAATGAAGTTTACACACCAAAGCATACATTCTTTCTTAAGCTAGTAGTATTATTTCATATTATAAAGAATAAGCTAAACAATAATTGGACTTATTTAATTTCAATGATAGCAAAGACCTCTTGTTTAGTACTATATTCTCAGAGCTTTAAAGGATGCCTGGCACACAATAGATATTCTCAAAGTGAATGAACAAATGAATGAATGCAAAGATGACAGGTTAGAGAGGCTTTCTGACTGAAAAAGTATGCTTTTTCATCACCAAAACTCTCTTTAAAGTTAGCTTATATAAAAAAATACATGTTAAGAACTCCTGGGTTTTAACTTGTCACCTTGCAGAATAGTCTGTTTTTAAGAAAACATAGCTCATACAAGTAGAGGACTGCAGCAAACTCAAGGGGCTAAGTAGCTTTCCTGATCCCTTAAATCTCTTCTCACATTTAGGTTTTGTTAAATTAGCTATTAGCCAAGTACAAGCAGAAGAGTTATCAGGAAGAAATTCCACAGTCAAATACAGCATAAGAATAAATAGAAATAGAAATATGTAATCTGTAGGTTTCTTGAGGGATTTGAGATTTGCCATCTGGCTTGTTAAGGGGAACTCAGACAAATCACTAAAAGCTCTGATTACTAAAGGATACTTTCTTTTAGGACATTAATAAAAATGAAAGCAAATAAATTCTAAGGATGAATTTAGCAAAAAATGTTGATTGAATGGCATAGGCTTTTTAAAACCATGAAAAAAATTTCTACCTCCAGGTCTTTAATTCTGTTAAAATGCCTACAGAATATTAAATCTGTAGGACACAGCTGATGGAATCTGGTAATCTATGTTATGGAGCAATTAATTGCCTTTTGGGCTCATCAAATTTGTTTACTTAGTCAATGTGGAAGAATCTACAGTAATGCTTAGAAGATAATTAAGATTTCTGCACCCAAATCAATAAAGAAAGATAAAGAAATGGAGATTATTTATTTCAGAAGATAAGTTTGAGAGGTGACAATGTCAGTCTTTAAGTACATGGAGAAATGATCAAGCAGACCAATTTTCCTCTTTCTTTCTAACATGGTGAAGAATGAAGTGGGTTTGGTCAGTCTTTCATCAAATATTTATTGAGTGCTTGGTTTTTTGCACAGTACTGTGAAAGATACTGTAGGCAACACAGGGAAAAACATGGATCTCCTCATGTGTGCAGTAACAGATGCAATTTAAGAAACTTGGTTATCTACTATGTATAAGTATATAAATATGTGTAGTTTCTCCATGATTTATTTTTGGGGAGAGAACAGCAGCTACCTTAGTTAGGCATTTTGACAGAAACCAGAAAACCTTCTGATCTTTAGTAGACATATGGAAACCCAGAATGAAAAGAACATTTTTAGCTTCTTTTGCAGCTAGTTCTGGTTATGTGCCTAAGTCCTGTTAATGAGATATGAACACAGGTAAAATGAATAACCTGTAGAAAATGCCCTTAAGGGAGGTAGCACATCTTATTCTCCCATGTAGGTCAAGTTCTGGAACTGGACTGAGTAGCACAAGAAGAGAGTGTGGAATAGAGAAATGTTTCTCCTCATTTAAGAAGTTCATGTGCAACCAAAGACAAAAGCACATGATTATCTCAATAGATGCAGAGAAGGCCTTTGACAAAATTCAACAGCCCTTTATGCTAAAAACTCTCAATAAACTAGGTATCAATGGAACATATCTCAAAGCAATAAAAACTAATTATGACAAACCCACAGCCAGCATCATATTGAATGGGCAAAACTGGAAGCATTCCCTTTGAAATCTGGCACTACACAAGGATGCCCTCTCTCATCACTTCTATTCAGTATAGCATTGGAAATTCTAGCGAGAGCAATCAGGCAAGAAAAAGAAATAATGGGTATTCAATTAGGAAAGGAGGAAGTCAAATTGTCTCTATTTGCAGATGACACGATTGTATATTTAGAAGACCCCATCGTCTCAGCCCAAAATCTCCTGAAACTGATAAGCAAGTTCAGCAAAGTCTCAGGATACAAAATAAATGTGCAAAAATCACAAGCATTCCTAGACACCAATAACAGACTTAAAGAGAGCCAAATCAAGAGCGAACTCCCATTCAGAATTGCTACAAAGAGAATAAAATACCATTTGCATTTTCTTCCTGCCCTGCCCTGCCCTTCCCTACCCTCCCCTGCCCTCTCCTCCCCTGCCCTCCCCTCCCCTCCCTTCCCCTCCCCTCCCTTATGGAGTTTTGCTTTTGTTGACCAGGCTGGAGTGCAATGGCTCAATATTGGCTCACTGCAACCTCTGCCTCCTGGGTTCAAGCTATTCTCCTGCCTCAGCCTCCCAAGTAGCTGGGATTACAGGTGCCTGCCACTATGCCTCGCTAATTTTTTGTATTTTTAGTAGAGATGGGGTTTCACAATGTTGGTGAAGCTGGTCTTGAACTCCTGACCTCAGGTGATCCACCTGCCTTGACTTCCCAAAGTGCTGGGATTACAGGTGTGGGCCACTGCACTCAGCCTCCATTTGCATTTTCATGAGTAAAACTTTTAAAGATTATGTTGAAAGTGTAGAAGTTAATACATTTACTGTAGGTTATATATAGTCTTGCTACATCTTTTTCCACTAAACTCCTGCATATTTAATAAGAAAATTAAGATTGCTTCATATTTGATATATCCTGTACTTTATTGAAGTTTATTAGTTGCTTTTATGCTTTATTCTTAAACTTTCAACTTTGAGATAACTGTAGATGCACAGGTATTTGTAAGAAATATACCCTCCAACCAGATTTTTCCAGTGGTAATATATTGCATAACTATAGTATAATATCACAGCCAGGAAACTGACATTGGTATAGTCCACAGATTTATTCAGATTTCACCAGGGAAGGGAAGGGAAGAAAATGCAAATTGACTTATTTCTTCCATTTTTCCATATTGGTTTCTAGAAGAATTACTAAAACTGGGCAAAATATTAATAGTCCACACAGTTGGGAGAAACAAATCCAGTACATAGTAGGCACTTAAATAATAGGCCTGAACTGAGATAGTTATCTATCCTTAGAAAGGACTATTTGGAAGATGGCCATGGGCTAGCATTTGGTAACTTGGGTTTCTGGAGTGTTCCTGTCATTCTTTAACAGATAAGGGTGATATACTGTGCCTAAAATATTCATGTGTATGTGTGTATGTTTTTAGTTTTATTAAATTTTCTCAGATTTGTAGATTCTCATAACTACCACCACAGTCAGGGTAGAGAACAGGTTCATCACCGTAAGGATTCCTTGTGCTAGTCTTTCTAACCACACTCTCCCTCCATCCCCAGTCCACTCCCTAATCCCTCAAAACTACTAATCTTTTCTCTATGTCTATAATTTTATCATTTTAAGAAGGTTTTATGAATGAAATCATACAGTATGTCACCTTTGGGACTGGGCTTTTTCATTCAGCATAATTCCCTTGAGATCCATCCAAGTTGCTTGCATCAATAGTTCATTCTTTTCTATTGCTAAGTAGTATCCCATGGTATGGATGTACCATGGTTTGTTTCACCATTCACCCATTGACAGGCATTTGAGTAGTTTCTACTTTTTGGCTCTTACAAATAGAGCTGCTATAAATATTTACACATTTTGCCATGAAGAGAAATTTTTAGTTTTCTCTAATATGTGCCCAAGAGTGTGATTGCTGGGTTACATATAATTGCATGTTTATTTTTATAAGAAACTGCCAAATAATTATCTCATAAGAAAAGTATGAGAGAGATGGTTTTTCCACATCCTCACAAGCATTTATTGTTGTTGCTGTTTAGCCATTCTGATAGACTGGTAATATCTCCTTTTGGCTTTAATTTTAATTTCCCTAAAGTCTAATAATGTTGAAAATCTTTTCATGTGCTCTGTTATTCTCTGTATATCCTCTTAGGTAAAATGTTTATTGTTCATTTTATAGTTAATTTTTTATCAAACAATAGTTAAATTTTGAGAGTTCCTTACATACCCTAGGTATTAGTTATTTGTCAGATATTTGTAAATATTTATTCCAATCTCTAGCTTGTCTTTTCATATTCTTAACAGGATATTTCACAGGACAAAATTTAAAATTTTGATGTCCAATTTATTGATGTTTCCTTTTATGAATCATATTTTTGTGTCAAGTCTAAGAACTTTTCTTCTACTTAGCCTTATGTCCTGATGATTTTCTCCTAGTTTTTTCTAAAAGTTTTATAGTTTTATATGTTATATATTTAAAGTGACTGCCTAGAGCAGCAATTTTAACCAAAAATATACCACCTTAGAATTAACTTTGCAAATGGTGACACACTAAGCGTGTTTTGCCACTGTATAATTGTCAAGTTTGTGTGAGTACATGTACTCTGTTGTAGGGTACAAATTGCTTGCTGCTAGTGGTAAGAAGTAGTAGACTGAGACAGAAATAGGGTTTAAATATTTACTAAATTGTCTTTCTTTGAATTAAACTTTATCATATGTCTATCTCAACTTATTTCTTTTATTTGACCTGAATAATTGAAACAATGAGAAACAAAACACAGGAATAGTTATAGTAAATAACGTGGTATTCCTTATTTATTTTTTTAGAAATCTGAAATTAAAAGCTTATTTTTAGTAGCAGAAAGGCCATTTTATCTTGTAGAATTGCATTTTGTGAGTGCTTATTCAGAGATATCTCAGGAAAAAATTTCCATTTCAGATTTTAAATGAAAATATATAACCGTGTTCGGCCATTATAGTGGCTCCTCTCCGAGCCACACTTCATCTCTAACCTCGTGCATCCTTAACAAGATCAAGCTCATCTTCAAACTCAATTCCATGTAATGTCTGATTCTGGATGTTTTTATTTTTACCAAATTCTGCTTGACACAGAAAACCATTAAATTAGGCTTTTAGCTTACAATGGCTTGCTTTCTATGCTTTCCACAGACCAGAATACAGTTCACTTTCTGGCAGCTAAAAAGGTTGACTTTTTGAACCCTTCTCAGAAGGAAAAAATCTCCGCTTCTAATGCAAAAGTTAAAATTGCTGGGAAGGTTTTCTATGCCTGTGGATCTGGAGTCCGGAGCAGTGCCATTAAAATGTATCACACTGTTAAAAATGACCTAACTGCCCTCTAGGTGGCACACTACCATTATTTTTTTCTTAGCTTCAGGCACGTACTTGCTTATCACCAAATCACCAAGTAGCACAGACACCAGTTCCCAGTTCCAAGAATCATCCAATTCTCAAATTTAATTGGTTTCTATCTCTTCTAAAGTTATCTTGGACTTCTATTTTGTTTTGATTAACACTGATGTCATGTCTCAGTGTTCAGATATTCTATGTCAATTATTTAAAAACATATTAGTGTTTCCACCCTAATAAATTTTGTATATACTTAAACACACTCTAAATTCACTGGCATTTATACACGGTATATACCCCATAGTGCTACTAATATAATTAAAATCTAAGAATGCAAATGTTAAGCAAGTTTATTTCATACCATTTCTGAGCTAAATTACATTATATAAACAAAATGTATAAGCTACATTTTTATGGCATATGTAAAATTTTGCTTAAAGTTAGCATTTATGTGAATTGATTATGTGAATTGATTTGAGAGTCAAGAAAAGCACAAGCTATTAACTAGTATGTCTGATAACCTTCTCATGCATAAATTATCAAAAATTAAAATGAAAACACTCTTTTAGTTGTACTAAAAGGCATTTACTATTTGTTTTCTAGCCCTTTTAGTGGTAAGTTTAGTTTCATAATAGTTTTTGAAGAAAATGATTAATTTCAAGTTATATTTTACTGTGTCATAGGATTTTGAGGTAAAATTTAAATATGAATTAGTATGCCATTTTGAAATAAAATTTTAGCTGTTGGAGAATTTCAGGTTGGCTTATTTTTAGTGAGTGTAACAAATAAAGTCAGAATACATTAGAACCAGTAATATTTTCATTGTGTCATAAGAAAAATTTTGGAAATACTGCGCTGTCTAGATTTAGAGTATTATACAAACCCAGAAGTAATGTAATCTTCATATATCTGATAAACACATTTCAATGAAAAAGAGCCACCTTCTGAGGCTACATGGAATATAAGTCACAGAAACTGGATGGAGAGGCAAGTTTTCATAGCTGCTTGATGCTTTTAGTAATGGGGCCACAAAGAGATTAATCTTGAGAATGATGACAAAATGTGGAAGGAATTTCTTACCCTCAGATGTTCTTTATTATTTATTCTAACCCTGAAATTCCTATGTGTCCTCTGTAGTTCTAACAAACACTCATAAGTGCTGATTAGTGCTGATGTTCCCTGGAAGAATTAATTTAAATGCATATCACATCTAACAGTCTCCCAATTTTCATATATATATAATGTGCTGGAGAAAAGTCTTTGCTAACCACATATGTGATCAAAAATATAAATATCTATAATATCTTGTAGCTAGAATACATAAAGAACTGAAAACTCAACAATAATAAAAATGATCCAATCAGAAAATGAGTAGCAGACACTTCACTGAAGAGGGTATGCAGATGGCAAATAATCTCATGCAAAAATATTCAACACCATTAAACATTAGGGAAATAAAAATTAAAACCATAATGAAATATGACTATGCCCCTGTCAGATGGCTAAAAGACAGTGATAGCCCCAGATGCTGATGGGGATTCTGGGAAACGGAATCAGTCATATTTTGATGGTGGAAATGTAAAATGGTACAGTCACTGTGGAAAATAGTTTGGCGGTTTCTTATAAAAATCAACGTGTTAAAGGAAAAATTTTAGATAAATTCAATTTAGCAGATAATCACTTAACTCTAAACAAAGAACAATTTATGAATTGAGTAGCACCGTGAACAATGTGAGCAGGCACTATTTATAGACAGAAAGAGAAGTAACTTATAGAAACAGCTTAATTGCTTACAGCCCAGCATTTGCCTTAAATTAACATGGTCTGATCAGTTGGCAGCCTGTGATTGGCTGCAGCTTGGCTGCTGTGATTAGCTGTGACTCTTGTTACAGTAGATTCTTGTTACAGAAATATATTCTCAAGTTAGGTTTCAGTCCACATGTTAAGTTTGCTTATGCATCCCTCAGTATGGCAGCAGATTTAGGCCAACTTTAATTTAGTTTAACACATGCAGTTACCATGTGACCTATCAATTGTACTCTTAGACATTTATCTCAGCGAAATGAAAACATAGTCTAAACAAAAACCTGCTTGTGAATGTTTACAGTAATTTTATTGGTAATAGCCAAATGTCATTAATGGGTGAATGGTTGAAGTGTGATACATTTGCACTATGGAATACTACTCAGCAATTAAAAAGAAAAAGTTAGTGATGCATAGAATCAACTGAATGAATCACCAGACAATAATGCGCAGTAAAATCATAAAAGATTACATACTGCATGATTTCCCTTATATATCACTCTTGAAATAACAAAACTACAGAGGTACAAAACAAATTGTTGCCATAAAAGGTTAGAAATGGGAGAGTGGATGTGGCTCTAAAGAATCATGGCAAGAGAATCTTGTGGTGATATAACTGCTCCATATCCTGATTGTGATATCTTGTGATATCTTGATTCCATATCTTGGTTGTTACATGAATATACACATGTGATGATATTGCTTGCAAATATAAACACATACACACATACACACATGCAAAACTGGCAAATTCTTAACTCTATGGGTTGTATCAGAGTCAGTTTCCTTGTTGTGATATTATACTATAGTTATGCAAGATGTTAAAATTAAAGGATGCTGGATAAAAGGTGCATGGAACCACTTCAACCTCTTTTTAATAAATCTTTCTATGAATATATAATTATTTCCAAACCAAAAACTGATACGCTTATTTTTTTTCAAGAAATTATGCTATGCAAATCTCCCAGAGAGTAAACTAATTACTATTTTTGTTATCTTTATAATTACATAAGTTTGATTTTAAAAAGAGACGCAATTTCTAGACACAAAAGTATAAAATGCAAAAATGTTTAAATAATTTTTTTTTCAGGAATCTGTACTCTTAAGCTTTTCACTGTGTCATACATGTTCTAGGACTATTCTCACTTAATAGTTTCTTAGCATTCTGCTTCTTTGCCATATGTGCGGTGTAGTCTGAAATTTATTTTCCTCTCCATTTGATCTAGATTAAGCTATTTGGCCCCTACTCCTAAGAAATCCCAAAATACTATGAATCAAAAATGAAGGGAGGCATGTGATAACTCACATGCAGACTTTTATGATTCTGGAAGAACTCTTAATGTATCCTTAGTGAAAACATTGACTTTATGTTACAGTAAATTTCTAATATCATACCAATAGTATTACTAGAAATTTTCTAAATGTTTCTAAGAAAACATAAATGGATTACGTAAAAAAAGTCTAATTTTTTGAGACCAACTAAAATCACAACAGCCGGATTGTGGCTTTGAAAAATGATCATTTATTTTAAAGAAGCATTCAACCTCAACATCTTGGTTCTTATATCTTACATAGAGATTCTAGAATGAATCTCCTTTGAGGCTGGTCTTCCTGAACTAAGGACATATTTTAGCGCCAAGTTCATCAGTTTTTAAGCAATTAAAAATCTTTGACCTGTTTACAGACCTCACCAGGTTTTCTCTGCTCTCATTTTTTCTTTTCTTCCTACCCTGAGAGGTTTTGGGGCTGAGCTTTTTAAACTTCTTGACAAAAGACTTCTCTCTTAAGAGACCAAATCTTCTCCTCACTGCTCGGCGTATAAGATAGTGTGTATGTGACCCACAGGGCCAAGAAGTCAGAATTAGACCAGAGTGGCATTTATTAGGCATCCTTCTGCAGTGTGTGTGTGGGTGGTTTGGGGTGGCTATTTGAGTAGGAAGAATAAAGTGGCCAAGACATGTATCAAAATGGGCAGGATAGTTTTTTTAGTGTTGCATATCATGCCATGGCTTAGACCGGATGCAAATTTCTCTGTATTAGGAAAAATTTATAATTTAAAACCTCTAAATACTATGATAAGATACTGGGTTTAGAATCAAGATCTTTGGGTTAGAGATGTCTAATCCAGATTGACTTTCTAATGTTCCAGTTTTGTGATCTTGTATGAAGTTAATTTTGTGTTCATTAATACTCTCATGTATAAAATGAGGCCTGTAGTACTGTCTTAAAATAGCTGTCATGAGGATTAAGTAGATTAATGTGCATGTGAAATTAAATTTCAAAATGTAAATGTCTATTTAAATATAAGATGCTATTGCTCTTTAACAATCATTATGACTTAGTTAATATATGTACATTTATATGTGTGATGTATATGTGAGTATATTATGTCAGTGTATGTAAATTTACTTCATTAGGTGAGCATAGACCTTTATATTTCTTTTTAAACCAGTACATGTCCAGTGTCCAGCATATAGAAGACACTTAATAAATATATACTGAATGAATAGACGAATGAACTTTAAGAAAACAGAATGTTCAAATATAAAGAACTTACTCTAATTTAATTGGTATCAGGTAAAGAATAAACACAGAAACTGTTAGAACAGGAACTGAATTATAGCATCTCCTACATGAAATTAAATAATTTTAGAAATGGTGGTAAATGTTTTTTTAAGATTTTTACTTGTATTGGCACAGATATAAGCATCAATCATCACATCTTTCTGCTCACAAACCTTAAGTAACTCCCGTTGCTCCTATTGCTAAGAAAATAAAATCCAATTCTTTTGCTTGGCACTAACCTTTTCAAATTTATTTTCCATATTACAATCGTGCTTCTTTTGGATATTTCTTATGTATCACCCAACTTTCCCCTTTCTCCGCTCTCTTGCCACCTTGCCTGTGTCCAGCCTTTATCCTCATTTTGAAATGCCCTTCAACTTATTTCTATAGAATCCAATCCCACCCATCTGTCAAGCTCTGTCCCTTATGCCACTGCCTCTATGGAGCCTATGTAGATATCCTCTGATAGAGGTAACCTCTTTCTACCTAATTAGTCATTCTACTTTATGTTTGCCCTCTTGAGACCTTTGCCACTTCCTAACATAGATTATAAACATTTTTGGTAGCAGATTCAATGTCTGTTTTACTTTATTTTCAAAATTTCCTGCATTGTAAATATACAGTTGCCTCTTTATTGAACAAACTGAATATGCATTGTCATGCTTCTGCTTGTGAAAGACGTGCATTTTTCAATAACTGTTATACACAATAAGGATTATATAGGTGTCCGTGATTTTGGCATACTTATCATCATTATGGTTAATTGATTTTAGCAAAAGTACCAAGGTAATTCTATTGGGAAATGAAAATTTCTTTTCAAGAAACAGTTCTGGAACATTTGGATACCTTATGCCAAAAGCAAAGCAAATTAAAACAGAAAAAAAGGAATTTAAACTCTTACTTCCCCAATAACAAAAATTAGCTTATAATAGATCATATTCTTAAATGTAAGCACTAAAAGTATAAAACTTCCAGAAGGAAACACAGAAGAAAATCTTTATGTTACTGAGTTATGCCAAGAGGTCTTAGATTTGACATCAATAGCAAGATCATAGAAGGAAAATTAGACTTTAAATTAAAAATTAAACATTTGTTCCTCAACAGACACTAGTAAGAGAGAAGAAAAGACAACCTAGATAATTTGAGAAAATATATGTTAATCATATATCTGAGAAAGGACTTGTACCCAGGATATATGAATAAACCAAGTACTGTCAATTATATGGAGAAATGAGGATCCTGATACATTGTGGGAATGAAATATAACACAGCCACATTGGAAAGCAGTTTTATCATATCTTTATAAAGTTAAACATATACTTGCCATGTGATGTAGAAATTTTACCTTTAGGTATTTACCCAATAGAAATGAAAACAAATCTCCCCACAGGGACTTCTGCGGGAATGTGGATAGTAGCATTGTTCATAATAGCTCCAAACTAAAAGCAATCCAGATGTCCATGTCCAACTGATGAATATATGAACAAAATGAAGCATATCCTTACAATGGGATATTTTCTGGTAATGAAAAGGAACAAAATAGTGGTGCAAGTAACAACATTTATGAACCTCAGAAATGTCATAAGTGAAAAAGTACGTATGTAATGATTAAACTTGCAAGTTTCTATATGAGACAAAAGTATAGAGACAGTGGATCAGTGATTGCCTGGTGTTGGGAGTGGAGACTGCCAACAAATGATGATGCTGGAAGTTTTTGGGGATAATGGAAATGTTTTAAAATAGAATTGGAATGTTTTATTCCTATACTGACAGTGGGTATATTATATGGTGTGTAAATTATACTTCAGTAAATCTGATGAGAGAAGGAGAGATTTTATTTAAATTTTGAGATCAGATAAAGTTTAAGGAAATAAAATGTAAGCTTAGACCTTAAAATATGAATAGGAATTAGGGAACAAAATGGCTGTTAAACAGAAAAAGATCATATCAAACATGCAGGGAGGCACTAAAAATTTACTTGAATGAATGAATAAATAAAGGAAGTAAGGATTGGAAACTTCATTGAAAAGAACTTACAGCCTCTCAAAATCATTATGATTTGAATTATTTCCTTGTTAGAAATATATGTTATACCTTTTATTGAGTTCAAATCTGCTTTCCTATAGATTATATTTATTGATCCTATTTCTCCAAATCTGGAGCTATGCAGATCTAACCTTTCACAAGTTTATATAAGACTAGCACTCTATTTTATCATCTTCTCCAGGATACACTCTGTAATTTAACCATTTCTTACCTGACTTGCTTTACTCATCACTTACTAACTTCAATATACAATATCAAGTGTGTAAAGATTATTTCACTTTATCTTCACAATAGCTTAATGAGGTAGATCCTATATTATCCTCATCTTACATATGAGGAAAGAGAATCATAGAGTATTAAGTAACTTGACTAAAAATTACACAACTTAAGAGGGCTGCAGTGACTCCCTGGTATCCTAACCATCATGTTATATTACCCTCCCTGAAAATCAGAACCATTGCATGTCCTGTCTAATGCAATGCCTAAGTGCCTGCCAGTAAGATAAACTTGTTAGTAAGGAAGACAAGAATTTTTTGTCTCAACTTTTATTTTAGGATCAGGGGATACATGTGCAAGTTTGTTATAAAGGTATATGAAAATGGTGTGTGAATGAATCCACCACTCAGCTAGTGAGCATAGTACCCCAAACGTAATTTTTCAACCCCTTTCCCATTCCCTCTCTCCTCCCTTTTGTAGTCCTCCATGTCTGTTGGTCTCATCTTCGTATCCATCTGTATACAATGTTTAGCCCTCACTTGTTAATGAGAGCGTTTGGTATTTGGTTTTCTGTTCCTGTGTTAGTTTGCTTAGGATGAAGTTTTCCAGATGTATCTACATTGTTGGAATTTTATTTTTTATGGCTGTATGGTATTCCACAGTATCTATGTACTGGATTTTCTTTATTCAGTCTACCATTGATGGACATCTAGGTTGATTCCATGTCTTTACTATTGTGAATAGCATTGTAATGAACACATGGGTGCAAGAAGGAAGACATGAATTTTAGTAGATGTACTGCATGTAAGAATTTCAAATGGAATGTTAGACGTGACTTGTCATGAATTTCCATGAAACTAATAAAGCTACAGATTTAGGAACCCCAGTTTAAGTGTTTCTTCCAAAGATTTGTTCCCTAATTAGAGATTCAAAAATCTGGGGTTTTTTTTTGAACAAGGACCACCAAAATTGCCTAAGTGTATGCCCACAAAGCTTCTATCTGCTCCTGGGCATCATTTTTTTTTGTTGTTGTTAATTTTGTTGCCTATTCTTCCACCAGGAAGTTTTCTTGGCCTTTATTTCCAAACTTTTTCAGTTTCTAAGTTCTTTGTCCTGCTCCTTTTGTATTCCTTTTTTCTGATTAAAAACTATCTATTTGTCTTACTTAGATGAATTTATCTCTTTTCTCCCATGTTTTGGTCTTCAGATAGGTTTTCCCCAAAGTGGGATGTTTTTCTCAAAGATAGATCCCACAAGAAAAGGATTATTATTATTATTATTTGCCTCAAAAAGTGACATTTATTCAAAGAAAAAAAATGACAAGATGTCCATTACTTGTCTCCCTTCCCTCTCCCCTCCTGCTGCTCCTTAGCCCCCCATCTAGCTGGGGCTAGATGGCAGGACAGCCCCTCAGATGAGGTCAGCAACACTAAAGGGCATTTCCTCAATGGAGGTGTTATAGAAGGTCTTTATGTCTCGAAGAGTCCTCTCATCTTCTGTCACCATGTTAATAGCTACACCTTTATAGCCAAACCGTCCACCTTGATGGATTCTGTGGATATAGTTTTCCCTGTTGGTGGGAAGGTCATAGTTGTTGACTAAAGAAACCTGCTGCACATCAATGCCTCTTACCTACGTCAAGAAAGACAACTCTTTAGCATGTGCATGAGAATCTATCCTGAAGGGATGACATGTGGGTATCCATGTAAGCAGCCAAGGAAGGCAGAGGAAATAAGCATCCCTGTTCCCAAAAGACCTTAGGCATTCCAGATTCTATTCCAAGTTGCCACTCTCCTGAGAGGGGCACTGGATGTCCCCTTGGAGAGGGAATCACATTGGATAAGAAAAGGAATTATTATGCCAATTCTTAAGATAAAAATTTCTCCAACCTCTTTATATAAACTTTTTCTTCCATTTACTTGCAGCATTGAACACAGACTCTCCAACTTATTTCCATGCAAATATGAACAGGTTTGTTTTTCAGGAAAATGGTATAATCACCTATTGCTGTATTATAATTTCAAGTCATGTTTCTGCCTTCTTAAGTCAAAACTATAATTTTGTATCATTCTCTTTCAAAATTCCAAATTCATATTGGTACTCATGATATAGATGATTAGGGCTAAAAGTACTATTCCTACTTCCTCTCATATTCTATTTACATATGAATCACTTCATACAGTGTAAGCACTCAGTCTGTTTTCTTCTGGTTTGTTATAGAAGTAGACTAACAATGGGGTCTTTATATGTGTGTGTGTGTGTGTGTGTGTGTGTGTGTGTGTGTATTGATCATAACTATTTTTAGAATGTGATGAAAAATGTGGACTATCTCCATAAATATACATATATAAAACATATTATTTCTATACCATAAAGGGATTTACTTATTCTTTGAAGCCCACCTATAATTCCCCAGGCCCACAGATAATCAAACTATGTGTCTTCATAGTACAATTACTAAAATCTGGAATAAGTAACAATATGTGCTGAATTACTTTGAAAATTTATTTTTATTCTCCATTGTGTTTTTTTTGTTATATTCTTTTAGATTTTTTTGAGGAAATGTTCTGCATATATGCAAATTGTTGGATCAGTACGTTCTTGAATCATTACCATTTTGCTGAGAGGACACTAGTAATGTAGTTGATTTAAGTCTTTAAGTCTCCTACTGAGGTTTATTTTTTTTCCAGAACAATGTGACTGTTCTCTTTTAAACCCATTAAGGGATGAAAAAGTCATTAGGATGTGAATGTGGATATCTCAGGAATTGATGTACTACATTTGGAGCTGTTATATTAATGAAAATGAGATTATTATAGAAATGAATCATATAGCCATAAACTTGTAACACTCAGTAGGATCCATTAGTATGTCAGTGGAAATGATGTGATGTTATCAAAGAAAATGTGATTTGTCTTAATGGAGAGAAAGTGTGAGCAGAACATATAGATGAATTTTAGAAAATTCATAAGAGGATTTAAAAGCTAAAACTATTTCCATATCTTAAAAGTCTTTAAAATAGGTTCTATTGTTGAAGAATACTGCATGCATATAATGATGTTATTTTTTATAGCAACTAACAAAGGTTGAAATTAATTACTGTAAGACTGTTAATTTTTACTTATCTTTTAATATGTGCAGAATTTCTGCTGATATATAGACATGTCTTCTTTGCCTGCATCTATATGGCAGCTTAAGACTCTGATATAAATTTCTTTCTCTGAAAGCCATTCAAGTCTCTAGTTTAAAAAAACAGCTTTGGTATAGAGGTTGAGGATAAAATAAAGATACTAAAAAGTTCATCTTTTACTTTCAGTGATTGTAATTAGATGGAATTGTAGCTTCCCTTCTGCATTTAAAATGTGAATAAAGTTTTTTAAAGATGAATATACAGCAATTACTTATTCTCTAAGCTGAAAAATTGTTTGAATAGGTTTAGTCTGAATGCTATGATGAAAATTAGGGGTTATTGACCCTGATAAAAGAAACCTGGATTGATAGTCCACTTAATTTTTTATCTAGAGATCCCTGAGAAGTCTCGCCAAGCAAATGACAATTTGGAGTTTACAATTTTACCTTATTGTTATCTTAGAAATGACTTAAATCTTGAACTAAAAAACATCTCACATAACAGCCTGGAAATAATGTCTTCATATAACTTCATATCTTTCTTTTTGTATTCTGGAAAACATAAAAGGCTATAGTCACAAAATATATTTTTAATATTTAATCATGTATGTGAGTTGTTGAAAATTAACGATTTAACAAAAGTAACATATAATCTGCTAGTTCAAAAATTTGATAATTTGTAAACTAAGGCTAATGACTAGGAAAAAATGTTTATGAAACTGTTAATGTTTTATAGATGCAATGATGATTTCCAGAAATAAAAACAGAAGGCTTAATAAGTTGATCAATTCATATTTATGAAATTGGTACAATAATTAAGAAGGCAAGGAAAGCCTTCTCTGATTCCACATGACAAACACTTAGATATTTTACCTAAAAGTGTGAAAAGTGCTCAGTGATAGGAAATACAAAAAATGACAGGGGTACTAATAACTCAGGCAGGTAGTTTTTAGGAAATTCTGGGATCCTAGCTAGCTTGTCCTCCATGTGTCTCTACTGATACACATCACAATGCCATGTACATTTTGGATGTTAAACAAATACTTGTTAAATGAATACATGAAGATATCATGCCCACCCTTAAGTACCTGCGTGGCAGACAGACATGGAAAGAAGTCTTAATTACATGCTAACAATAATAGCCACTTATTGTGGGAGACCATATGGTAGGCATTTTATGTCTATTATTTATAATGTTTTAAACAATCTTGAAAGATAATAATGATGAATTAGTAGCTGATATTTACCTAATGTTTACTGTGTCCTAGTTTTTCCTTTTTGTTTGGTTGAGAGAGGGTGACTTAGGGAGAAGGGAGTAAGGTATAAGACACTTTTTCAGTCAAAGGGTACAGCCTGAGCAAAGGAAGAGAAATAGAAGAATGAACACTATGTTCCAGAATAGAAGCAGTTATTCAATGATCAAATAATTTGCAAAAGATGTTTGGAATTCAGTTTTACTCTGGACCTACTGCCCCTCTGAACTTTATGTGACATGAATCATTACTTTCCATGAAAGTTGAGTGTTTTAATGTTAGATTAAATCTTACTCTTTCTGTAGTATATTTTGCTATATACCATGATCTTGGCTTCATTATGGCTGACAGAAAGAAGGTCATGATCCCCTTTCTGTTATGCCAAAGAAGATATGAGTGTGACATCAGCGAGAGTCACAGAATGAGGAAAAATTATACCATACGGAACCTTAACATTCTTACAAAATGTTCTTTTACACTGTTGAAGGCTTATTCTCATAAAACAAGTAAATGGGTGAAGAGCAGCTAAAATCAGTCTCAGATGCTGTTTCCTGTTTTCCACTACTGTTTTTATATTAGAATAATGCAAAGAAAGAAACAAGCATGTGATCCCAGCTACAGTAAAAAAGCCATTTTTGGGTTCTCTGTTTTTAAATACGGCAAACGTGATTTAACAAATTATTAGTCACATGAGTGCAAAGAGATGACAAATTATAGATGAAAGTGAGAAGCCTCTCTAGGGGAGTTTATAATAAAATTGTCAACACTTTCTTTAAGAGGCTCAGCTGGAAGCTGCTATAGTCTCTAAAATCACTAGCATCAGATTGTCTTTTTTCTCCCTTATTGAAGCACCAACATCAACCACCGGTGGTAAGTGGTAGCCAATTCTGCTCCCACTTTCAAAATTAATAGCATTGTGCAGTCCGACAGTTCTTATTCTTGGCCTATGTGTTAACTGTTAGGCCGCTGTTACTTTTTCTCTTTTTCACCAGTGAATACATTAAATTCAGCAAGCAGAGCTGACCGGTGGGGCCCATCTGTCTCTGTCTCTCCCTCTTTCTCCTAATGAGCTGCTAGTCTGGGGATCACCAGCATCAGCTGTCGAAGCAGTCCTCTTTTTATCAGAGCCAAGCCACACCAGTGGGCCTGCTTCTTGCCCCTGCCTCTGGCGTCCAGGCATAGACACAGGTGAACTCTAGTGAAAGTCGCAAACAGGACATAGACCTATCTTAGCTTCATGTGTTTCTTGCTTGAGATTTGATCGAGAGAAAAATATAAATACATCTAATTAGCTACATTATCCCATACTATCTCAAGTTCTTTTGATTAATAAAATTGAGAGGTTTAGCTACAGCGTAGCTAAAATTTTACATTATAATTAGTCTTCATATTTATCTCATAGTGCCCCTACCTCTGTTTTCTCCAGTCTTTCCTTGTTGTTGTTAACTGTAAGCACATACATGCTTCATTTCAATCCATGTCTTCATTAATGGAAGTTTGGACTCCTGCAATAATCCACTAACTTGTAGTGCTCCAAAGACACCCCTCCCTCCCACCCCCACTTCCTGTACATTCCATCCTCCATATTTGTGGCAGATTAATCTTTGTGTTATAGTTTCTGCTTAGGAACTTTAAACAATTTTTAATATTTCTACTATATTAACATAATTTAGTGAGTAGGTAGCAGTGTGTCAGGAGATAAAAGTGGCTTCAGTGATCTACTTTTACAGTTATTTTTCTGTTCTTTATCTTATTTAAAAATATATTTCTTCTGCCAGACCAAATTCTGTTTTTTTAAATAAATAATTTGTAATCTTTTCTGATAAACTGCTCTTATTATTTGTGAATAATTATTTCATATATCTAGATAATTTCAAAGAACACAATTGTATCTATCATTTGAAAAGTATTCCACACATTTACGTTCTACTCCATAATATATTTGTGCTCACCTAAAAACATTTCAAGTCAATTGTCATTGAATAAAGTTATAGTTCTAGAATATGTAGCATGTTTATTTTGCAGACTTTTGAGGACCCAACATACCACCCAGTATTTCAGGCAGTACAGTCTTCAGTTGAGGAAGCTGGTTTTTACACTGTTTGCTTCTTTGGTATTAAGATTTTTGATTCTTTGACTCGCAATCTCATCTCCCACTTTGTCTTAGAAGCCTACTTGGTGTACTTCAGGCTTTGTAGATATTTCTCTTTTTTTAACTCTTAAAATGCGAAACATTTCCCCGTCAATTTATTGAGGATTTATTTGGAAAAGGGATGTCTCTAATTGTTCAATGTTTGCCACATTCCATCTGTTTTAATTGTTTAGACTTAGACTATAAATTCCTTAAAGGCTAGAAGGCATGGTGCGCCGAAGGAAGGTATACAAGAACACTTAATACTCTTCCAAGTATCAAATAGTTACATAAGTGGTTGATTGTAGAAGGTTCTTATATTACTGACAAGAGTAGAAAAGTTAAAAATTGTTGATGATTGTGTTCTGATAGTGGATTTTCTTCTTTCAAAATGCATTGCCATGATTATTAAGGACAGATAACTCCTCAGAGTGACCTCCTAGTCAGAAGAGTAATAAAATGTGCTTTCATTTGTTTGTTCCTTCCTTCCTTCCTTCCTTCCTTCCTTCCTTCCTTCCTTCCTTCC